>NC_088392.1:4227500-4527500 GCF_037993035.2 Macaca fascicularis | reverse complement strand
AATTTGCTTTAAAACTTATAATGATAATAAAGGGGGCATGAAGACCTTTTGAGAGGTGATGGATATGTTTATAGCCCTGATAGTGATGATAGTTTCACAGGTGTGTATTTATCCCCAAACTCACTGTGTTGTATACATAAAATATGTAAGCTTTTTGCATGTCAGTCATACCTTAATAAAGTTACTTTAACAAAAATGACTGAGATTTCCAGAGTGTATTAAAATACATAACCCAACCATATGTTATCAACAATGAATTCACATTTAGTAAAACAGTGTAAGCAGGATGAAAGTAAAATGAAAGCTATGCCATCCAAACGTCAATCAAAAGGAATCAGGAAGTGACTATATTCATATCACATAAAGTATATTTCAGAATAAAGAAAATTACTAGGGACAGAAAGGTACGCCACCAGTAAATATGCAATGATATACTAATGTATACTATGTAATATACTGATAATTTTCCTGGTAATTATATATATGTGTGTAATGTGCGTTATATGTGTGTGTACACATATACATATATAACATATATGGAATATATATACATAAGGCACATATAATGTATATGTGTATTATACATGTATATATGAGAATAAAACGTTAATCCACACAGAAAAATAGAAATTATAAATGTGTATGCACCAAACAATAAAACTGCAAAATATATAAAACAAAAACTGATAGACTTGAAAGTAGAAATATACAAATCCAAAATTATAATTGGAGAATTCATCATTTCACTCTCAACAACTGACAGAGAAACAAGACAGAGAATTAGTAAGGATATAGATGAATTCAACATTATCAACCAATAGGGTCTAATCCGTATTTTTAGAACATTCCACCCAACAACAGCATGCACAATCTTCTCAAGTGCCCTATGCCAAGATGGGCTATATCTTGAGCCATAAAATAAACCTTGCCAAATTTAAGAGAATTAAATCATATAGTACATGTTCTCTGACTACACTCAAATCAGAAACTATAATCAAATAGAAATCAATCAATAGAACAATAAAAAGAAAGCCTCCAAACACTTAGAAACTAACAAATAAAAATATTTTAAATAATCCATGGAACAAAGACAAAATCTCAAGGAAAATTTAAAAATACACTGAACTAAACAAAATGAAACTATATTAAAATTAGTGAGATGCAGCTACAGCAGTAAGATAAGAGAAATATGTTGAACTAAATGCTTGCATTAGAAAAGAGGAAAATACTTTAATCAGTGATCTAAGTACTCATGTCAAAAAACTAGAAAACCGAATAGCAAAATAACCTAAAACAAGCAGAAGGAAAGAAATAATAAAGACAAGAGTGGAGATCAATGAGATTAAAAACTGCAAAACAATAGAGAAAATTAGTGAAATTATGAGATAGTTATTTGAAAATATTAGGAAAAATGTCAAAGTTCTTGCTAACTGAAAAACAGAAAAATTATTCACATTAAATGATTAATATCAGGAATAGAACAGTGGATAGTAATACAGATTCTGCAGACATTAAAAGAATAATAAGGGAATACCACATACAACTCTGCAACATCAACCTGACAACACAGATAAAATGGACCAACTTCTTCAAAATATACAAACTGCCACAGCTCAGTCAATATAAAATAGTTGCATAACCCAATAACAATTTAAGAAATAGGATTTCTTATTTGAAACTCTTAAAAAGATATCTCCTGGTCCAGATTATTTTACTAGCAAAATCTAGCAAGTATTTAAAACATTCACACCAATACTACACAATTTCTTCCAGAAGACAGAAGAGAAAGAAATTCTTCCCACTTCATTTTATGAAGTCAGTAGTGCCTTGATACTAAAATCAGAGACAGAGTAAAAAAAGAAAACTGTAGACCAATATCACTCATGAATACAAATGGAAAGATCTTTAAGAAAATATTATCAAATAGAATTCAGTAAAACAAAAATCTAAAATGTGTGTGTGTGTAATGATCATGAGAAGTTTATTCCAGGAGTTCCAGGAGTTTAGCTCCAGAAGTTTATTCTAGTTTAATATTTGAAAATCAATCAATATTATTGTTATAGACTGAATGTTTATATCTCCCTCAAAATTCATATGCTAAATCTTAACACTCAAAGTGATGGTATTGGGAGGTGTGCCTTTAGAAATTATTAAGTCATGAAAGCAGAGCCCTCAAAGTGATGGTATTTGGAGATGGGCCTTTGAAAGTTATTAGGTCATAAGGGTAGATCCCTTGGGAATGATACACAGATTCCAGAGAACTCCCTCATCCCTTCTACCATGTGAGGATACAGTGAGAAGATGCTTTCTATGAAACAGAAAGTGGGCCCTCACCAGTCACTAACTCTGCCAGTGCCTTGATTTTGGACTTCTCAGCCTTCGGAACTGTGACAAATAAATTTCTGTAGTTTACAAGTGACACATTTATGGTATTTCGTTATAGCAGCTCAAATGTACTAAGATAGTAATCCACCATACTAACAAGGTACAGAAGAAAGATCACGTTTATATCAATTGATGCAAAAAATTTTTTGATGAAATTGGACAACGATTTATAAAAAAGCCTCACATAAAACCAGGAATAAAGAGGGTCTTCCTCAGCTTCATAAAGAGCATCCACCAAAAAAAAAAAAAAAAAAAAAAAAACCTGCAATTAACATTGTACTTCATTTTGAAATACTGAATACTTTCCCCGCTAAAATTGAGGGCAAGGCAAGGATATCTGTTTTCACCACTGCTATTCAACAACATGCCAGAAGTTCTAACCAGCACAGTAAAGCAACAAAAGGAAATAATAGGCATGCAGACAGAAAAAAAAGAAATAAAACTGCCCATATTTGCAGAATTTCTATGTAGAAATCCCAAGATATTGACCAAAAACAACCCTTTAAAGCTAACATGTGAATTCAGTAAGCTCACAGGATACAAGAACAGCATACAAAACCATTTGTACTACTATACAGTAGCAATGAACATGTGGAAAGAAACTAAAATTACACTACCATTTGGAATCATTCAAAAAAGAATGATATTTTGAAATCATTGGTAATGAATAATAAATACTTAAGTGTAAATCTACCAAAACATACACAGAATTTATATGTTAAAAACTCGGAAATACTGCTGAAAAACTTTAATCAATATCTAAATAAAGGAGAGACATACCATATTCATGGATTGGAAGACTTAACATAAATATACCAACTCTTCCCTAATTGATATTCACATTTAATGCAATTCCTATCAAAATCTCAGCAGAATTTTTTACAAAAATATAAAAGATTATTCTAAAATTTATAAGAAGGCCACAAGCCCTAGACTAGTGATAATAATCATGAAAAATAAGCTGGATGGAATCACAAAAAATGCTATCATTACTTACTTTACAGCTACAATAATCAAGACTGTGGTATTGACAGAGAAATAAATCAATAAAACAAAATAGAGAATGCAGAATTACCCCCAGGAGTATAGCCAACTGATTTTTTACAAAGGTGCAAAAGCAATTCAATGGATAAAGAATAGTTTTCTCAACAAAAGGTGCGGGAGGAATTGGATATCCAGAGGTTATAAGAAAAAAAAAATAGACCTCAAGCTAAATCTCACATCTGATATTAGGTTGGTGCAAAAGTAATTGCGCTTTTGCCATTAAAAGTAATGTAATGGCAAAACCACAATTACTTTTGCACCAACGTAATATAAAAATTAATTCAACAGTATCATAGATGTAAATGTAAATATAAAACTATAAAACTTTTAGAAGAAAACAGGAGAAAATCTTTGAGATCTAAGGTTACTCAAAGAGTTCTTAGACATAACACCCACACCTATAAAAGAAAAATTTCAATAAATTGGACTTGCATAAAATTAAAAACTCTTTATCTGCAAAAGACCCTTTTAAGAGGATGAAAATACAAGCTATAGACTGGGAGAATATATTTGCAAATACATTGAACTAAGGGGTCATACCAAAATATATAAAGAACTCTCAAACTCACCACTAGGAAAAAAACAATTGAAATAGAAAATAGCAAAAGACATTAAGAGACATGCCACCAAATAGGATACATGGGTGGCAACTTAAGCACATGAAAAGTTATTCAACATCACTAGCCAATAAAAAAATGCAAATAAGACCATGATGATATGTGACTATATTCCTATTATAATCACTAAAATAAAAATTAGTGACACCACCAAATTCTGGTGAAGATGCAGAAAAACTGGATTTTTCACACATTGTAAAAGAGTATAGTTACTCTGGAAAATAGTTTGGCAGTTTCTTTAAAAACTAATATACTTACCTTGTGATCCAGCAATTGCACTTTTTGCATTTATCCCAGAGAAATATTTATGTTTCTACAAAAACATACACACAATTATTCATAGAAGCTTTATTTTCACTAATCAAGAACTGGAAAGAACCAAAATGTTACTTTAATGGGTGAACAAGTGTGGGACAGCTATACCATGGAAAAGTACTCTGCTATGAAAAAGCACAAACTATGGATACATACAACTTGAATGATTTCAAGAGCATTAGAGCATTACGCAGAGTGAGAAATAAAAAGCCAATTTCAAAAAGCTGTATGCTATATGATACCACTTATGTAACATGCTCAAAATGGCAAAATTATAGAGACAGAAAATAGATTAGTGGTTGCCAAGGTTAGGGATTGGAAAGGGAGGGGTAGAAATAATTGCAAAGAGGTAGTAACAGGAAGTCTTCATGGTGATAGAATAATTCTGTATCTTGATGGTGGCCATTGCATAAATCTATATAAAATGATAAAGTGACAAAATGAAATGGAATCATACACACACATTGTGCCGGTACAGGTTTCTTGTTTTGATGTGATAGGATGTTACCACTGGGGAAAGCTTGGTGAAAGGTACCTAGGACTCTTTGTACTGTCTTTGCAACCTCCTGTGAATCATTCTTATTTCAAAACAAAAGAGTTTTTAAAATTATTCCAGCTTTAATTTACAAAAGCAATGCACCCAATGGTCAAAAAGTCAAACAGTATGTGAAAACATAAAATCAAAATCAGAATTCCCCTCTTCACCATGTCTATGCCCAGATCCACTCCCAAGTAATAAACATAATAAACAGGCTCTTCATTCTTCCATGTGAAATATGCACCACTGTTTGTGTACCTTTTAATGTTTTTTGCTTTTTGTTTTTGAGACGGAGCCTCACTCTGTCACCAGGTTGGACTGCAGTGGCGGGATCTCAGCTCACTGCAAGCTTCGCCTCCTGGGTTCAAGCGATTCTCCTGCCTCAGCCTCCTGAGTAGCTGGGACTACAGGCACACAGCACCATGCCCAGCTAATTTTTGTATTTTTAGTAGAGAAGGGGTTTCACCGTGTTGGCCAGGATAGTCTCGATCCCTAGACCTCATGATCTGCCCACCTCAGCCTCCCAAAGTGCTGGGATTACAGGCATGAGCCACCGTGCCTGGCCAAATTTTACTTTTTTAACACAAATGAGATCATATGATACATGTTGTTTTACACCTTGCTTTTGTTTTCTTAAAAATCTTTCCTGGAGATTTTTCTTCCAATCAGCTCAGTTTTTTCTTTAAAGACCACATGTCATCAATCATGTGTGTGTCTCATCACCTGTTTCACCATTCTCCTCCCTGCAGATCTTAGGGCTGCTCCTAGACTTCTTATGCATTTTGCTTTGCTATGTGTTGCTATCGCAAACAATGTTACAATAAACAAATGAGCATCATCTACATACACCTTTGTGCCTAGCAGTGGTATGAGAGAGCTATTTCATGACAGTCTAACCAACACTGGGTTTTATCAAACTTTTGAAATGTTTACTGTTTAAAATGCTACCTTTGTACTTCCAGACACAGCTTTTCTTTGACTTCAGCAAAACCGCGTCACCTGTTCCTGGTTCTCCTGCCTGGCAGGCCCCTCCTGATCTCTTCTCCTCGCCTGCAGGCCCCTCCTCTGTCCTCTGGTGGTTCCTTTTCTTTGGCTCAAACTTTAACTGCTTTCATCTGCAGGGCTCAGTGCTGGGTCCTCTTTCCTCTCTACATGGGCTACTTGGGGATATGGTACCAATTCCCTAGAATGTAAATACCACTGTAATGCAGGCAAGTCCCAAATTTGATCTTAAGCTCAGGGCTTTCATCCAAGTCCCAGATTTGTATCTATAATTGCTTACTTGACATATCTAATTAGACACTTCAAAGATATATCAAATTTCTTAAGTATAAAGTGGACAGAAGTCTTGGATTTCCCCCTTTAAACTTTCCTGGTATCACTTGAAATCAATTCCTTTTCACTAAAATACCTCGAACCAATCACTCAAGGAGAACAGAGTTGCAGCCCCCAGTAACTCTCACGTACGCCTTCTCCTGTCCATCTCCACTTCCCCACCTCAACAAAACCCCTAAACATGTTTAATTGTAATAAACCTTGTTACCTGCTTCATTCCATTCTCTCCTCAGCTGTAAAAATTACCTCTTTACAACACATAACTGGATAGCTTTATATTCCTTTTCATCTCAGCATTTTTCAGAAGAAAATACAACCCCAGCCATAGGTTAGTATTACAGTTGCATCATGTTATTTTTTCTCAGAAGATTCATAAATTTCCATGAACCAAATGGCCAATAACAACTACTAGAAGATGTAACAGAACATGTATGTTCACTGAGACTTTTAAAAAAGAAACATTTCTAATTCACTGAATTAAATTTTATTTCACAGTTGTTTGGCTTGATGTACAATTAGAAAGGAAAGTATCTCTTAAGAAACCCCATACACTACCACAATCAGATACCATCTCATGCCAGTCAGAGTGGCGATTATTAAAAAGTCAGGAAACAACAGATGTTGGCGAGGCTGTGGAGAAATAAGAATGCTTTTACACTGTTGGTGGGAGTATAAATTAGTTCAACCATTGTGGAAAAGTGTGGCGATTCCTCAAGGACATAGAACCAGAAATACCATTTGACCCAGCAATCCCATTACTGGGTATGTACCCAAAGGATTATAAATCATTCTACTATAAAGACACAAGCACACATAGGTTTGTTGCAGCACTTTTCACAATAGCAAAGACTCGGAACCAACCCAAATGCCCATCAATGATAGACTAGATAAAGAAATGTGGTGAATATACACCATGTAGCCATAAAAAAGGATGAGTTCATGTCCTTTGCAGAGACATGGATGAAGCTGGAAACCATCATTCTCAGCAAACAAACACAGGAACAGAAAACTAAACACTGCATGTTCTCACTCATAAGTTGGAGTTGAACAATGAGAACACACGGACACAGGCAGGGGACCATCACACACCGGGCCTGCTGGGGGCTAGGGACAAAGGGAGGGAGGACATTAGCACAAATACCTAATGCATGCAGGGCTTAAATCCTAGATGATGTGTTGACAGGTGCAGCAAACCACCATAGCACATGTACACCTATGTAACCAACGTGCACATTCTGCACATGTATCTGGGAACTTAAAGTAAAATTTAAAAATAAAAGAAAACGAAAATGAAAATGAAAAAAGATGGAAAATAAAAAGAAACCCCATATACCAATACAGTTGCTCATAGGTATGTATAATCAAAAGTATGGTGCCAAGGGACAGAATACTGATGTTGGGCACTCCCATGCACCTAAAGGACCGAAATAAAAACTTCACATCAACCCTGCCTCGTGGGCAAGTGACTCATTGACCTTACATTCCTCTGTTGCTTTCCTAATGCAAGGGGACTCTCACCCATTTCCCACAGACCTATATACCCCGCCTGCAAACCTGACTGAAAGGCCCACACACCACGCCAGAGAGACGTGGAGGGATGGAGCTTTCATCACAGACAGCATTGGAGCCCCTATCCCGGAACCTGAGCATGCCTGCAGGTAGTGGAGGGTTTGCCTTCATCAGCAAACACCAGATGCCTTTCACGTCTTACCCACAGGGCTCCAAATTATTGTATTTTTCATCATCGTTTAATCAGTGTTCCTTCTGTTGTGACACCTGACAGACACTGCCGATGATGGCGGGTGATCCCAAATTTGAACAATTCATTGTTGACTGTAACAAATACCTGTCAATTTTAAACTGACAATTTCTACTTATGTTAAGTTGCAGAAAAAAAAGATAAAACACCCTCTCTTATGGTATTATGAAAGGAAATAAGAAAATATTTGATATGTGCTTTTACAGGTTTGAACAAAACCTAAAAGCTTTAGCTTTCATATTTTCCAAAAAAAGACAAAGAAAAAGAAGAATGAATAGAACAAAGCTGGCATCATATTCTATCAGATTGATGGTTCCATCACAAAGTTTTCTCTTCATACAAATGCACATATGTCTACATATACCCTTGCATCTGAATATTTGAATTTAGATTTCATCACATCAAAATTTTAAAAGTAAAACTCATTACCAATAAAGTGAATTAGGAAAATGTTTCTGCCTCCAAAAGTCTCTACTTCTTAAAAGGAACATAATTATAAGGGCTATAAACATTTGAATCATTTCCTCGAACATGTGCAAGTATGTGCCTGGTGAATCTCTTCCATAGGAAACCCTAGCCCTTTCCCTAATGGCACATTTTCTTAATGGCTTTGCTGTTCCTGAGTTCATTTCATTGCACGGTTACTTGTTATATCCGACATGAGTTAATATTGCAGTAAAAAATATTGAAAGGCATTTCTCCACCGCATCAACTCCCTCCACCTGCAGAGGAAGGGATGGAGAATGAGACTGAGAAGAAGGAAATTCACTGGTCCCAAAACTCCTGGGAGCACATTTAAAACTCAAATTGGAGGAAGAAGATGAGAGATGAAGGGAAGCTAGAATAAATACCTCTCAAAACAAAGAAGAGAAATGCCCCTCTAAAAACTGCACCCTAAAGATAAACAGAGGAATTCGATATCCACGGTCTGGACTAAAAGATACATGTGATGGGCCCCTACATGGATGCACCAAGCCAGCCCTTCCAAGAGTGCAGTCTGTAAGCTGACTCAGGAACCATATCTCCCATGATGGATGCTCAAAATTGAGAAGCACATTTGCAAACACGATGATAATAGAAAGCAAAACCGAAGATGGGCAACCTCCAAAATTTTGCACTTTTATTTTTGCATTAATAGTCTAGACTGCGTTGCCTATAACAAACTCACTAATTACACTTTCATTCATTTGCAGGTTATCAGTGGATGCCTGACCTTAGAAAAGTTGCATAAAACTGAGGAAGATTGTGGGAGGTATCCTTGAGGGTCATCTAGACCAGCACTCCAGCCTGCCCCAAATCTACAGATGAAAAAAGCAAAATCCAGAGAAGTAACATCTCAAGGTCACATAAGTCAGTCCCTATCAACGTCAGCACTAAAATCAAGGACTCCTAAAACCAGTCGGATCACTGTTCCATTACAGCATATGGTCATTCTTGTTAGATGGAAAACAGAAATATTTAGAAGGTCCTAGGAGGGTCTTATTTCTTGAATGGAAAGTGAAGACTTGACCTTCTTTAAGACTGCTGGTCAACTCCAGACAAGCTGTATTAAATAATGAAGTGGGAACAGAGACTGTGAAAAATCTAAGGGGAGGGGAAAAAAGAATCTTTAAAAAAATGCTATAGATTTCAAAGCACTTAGAATTACTATTTTCCTTTCATATCTTTGGCTCCTTCTTCTATTCTGGGTCCTAGTCAAATGTTAGTTTTACTGTAGTGTTCTATCGAGGCCAAATTAATGACCAAACTGGAATTAATACTCAGCTTTGTTCTGCAAATTCAGACTCCCAGACGTCACAGAGGTGCTGAACACATTTTAACACTCATGGACATTCACACTAAAGAAATACATCAATTTACAAAGAAGTATGAGCCTCAAACATGTACACCCAATCCATATTGGTGGCCAGAAAACAGTTTCCCTCCACTCGCCTCCTCTTCCTCCACTCCCTCCATCCTGCTGGACCTCCTGTGCACTGGATTACCTGGCACACTCTGGGACTGTCGCAGCACAAGCAACTTTGGTGCCATGCTCTAATTCCTCAAACGCTGTTACCTCTCTTTATGCTTAGCCCCAAAGTGGGAAGAAGGAAATAAATCTTGTTCCTTTTGGGATGTCATATCCTTGGGCGTTCTGGGGCCTTCCATGCCAGGCCTCCAAGCCCTGGTGCGCCAAGGCTCAACATGGCTGAATACAGGGTTCTATTTCATCTTGGCAGAGACACAGACTTTCCACACACAAATTAACATTGTTTCATCTCATTTTGACACCATAATGTCTTTTCCATACACCTGCTCTGACATTTTCACGAAATCATCGCATCCCAATCAACTGAGTAGGGAATTAGCATTGTTACACCAAACATTCTGAAGTGTGGGTTATTTTTCATATCTAAATATCTCATCCCCATATGCTGCTTTGGAAAGATAAATTCAAGATCTAACATACTGCAAATTTAAAATTCTAAAATATGCATATTTGATTTTACAGTCCCCCTATTGGCATTGTGTGCCATGCAAAGCTGTATTCATGCTTGGGTAAATGGGTAACTTTTAAAGTAAATCAAATCTAGGATTTCATAGGAAATGAACCCCTCTTTGATGTTTCAGCATTTTAAAATTAAGAAATATTCCTAGATTGTCATTCCTGACATTCCAAATAGTAATTATTCTTCTTGTGATTAATGGCGATGATAGTATTTCTGGTTTCTAAAATGTTTCTGCATACCTCCTAGATGGCGGTATAATAAACTCAATACAACTCGTTTATTATGGATTTCATTTCCATGCAGAAAACTGAGGCTCACAGATGCTGCATGTGGTATGTAAGGCACCAGCTCTAATGGGGAAAGGAGGGAATAGAACTTCAATCTTTTGATTTCCAGACTACCATATCATAAAGCACATGAGACAATACCCCTCTCAGAAATAGTGACTTTGCATACTACTCCTCCTAATTGTTGCTTAAATGAATCTAATGAATCTTAATTTTTTTTTTTTTTTTTTTTTTTTTTTTTTTTTTTACTTTTTATCAGTGTCATTTTGTGATCCAAGAAATAGCCAACCCAAATCAGCTATGCGTGGGCTCTGGACAGTTGACTGAATGTTTGGAAGGGCCCACGTTAAACAGATTTTTGTCAAATAATGTCGCCACCACATAGGGTGATGTGAAAAGGCTTTTATGTGAAGTCTCAAACTGTAGTGCCCCCTACGTGTGCTGTGTGGGAAATGCCTAGGATTTGCTGATAAAGAAACATGAAAAGCAAACACAGAAATTGTTCTCATCCATGTGAAATGGCAGGAATACTTAGTTTGCCAGGGTAAAAACGTGCATTTAACAAATTTGAAACCAATGTTCCTCTATCTAAATACCTAATTACTTACACTTTCTCCTCATCCCCCTCAAACAATTCTCACTCTACAAGACCTTAGCCAAATGCTGTCTTTTTCCTATTAACTCTTCCAGATGAAATGATAAATAACCTTTATGAATTCATTTTAACCAAATACACTAAACTATTATAACACATGACAATTCGTTTGATATCTGTGTTTATATTTCCACCTTCTCCACTCCCAAAATTTAGCCTATTAAATCCTTGAGGGCAGAGATAGTATGTTATAATTTTCAAACCTCCAGTAATTAGCACTTGTTAAATAAACAAATTTAACAAAACATCTTCCTTACTTCCAAATATCTCCCTCAATTTATACTAGGCATGTAGCAAAACTATTAAATCAATATATATTCCAATCAATTCAACAAATACTGATTTCCACATCTAGTTTAGAGATACAGTGTGACCTCCATACTTTTTCTCATAATGCAATAGATTTTCTGCAATTTACAAAATACTTTAAGATATTTACCTATTTTGAAAACAAGTTGATATGGATGCACCTGAGACTTAAACATAAGACATTCTGTAAAGAATCCCAGAGCGAGAGGTGGATTCATTCTTCAAAGATCATTCCAACTCTGGTTTCTCCTCCAAGCTCAACTAGTGGAATTTTTATGAAGCTTAAGGTGTTGACACTCAAGAGAACAAGCATGGGGAATTTTGTTTCATTTTGCATGTAACCCCATTCAGGCCTATTTGCTCTGCTAAGCAGTTAACTCCTCACGCCTCTGGTAATTCTAATGGGTGTATACTTAATAGAATTAATATTTTTGTGATTGTAAATGGTTCCACCTTCTTAAAGTTTGCCACAAATAGCCAAGTACTGAAGAAAGGATCATTTTTTTCTTTAGGTGCTAGACTATTTAAAAAATTGTAGATATTAAAACACTCACCACTGAGTATCATCAATCATTCTCCCAATTCCAATGAGATTATTTCCAGATTCTGGTGTGGACAACAGGGTTGGGGCTGAAGGAAGCACATAACTTACATTTTCATGCACACCAGGCAGGAAGGTTGATCCGCAGCTGATCTATGCTTGCCCTAGTGACATCACGTGATGCATTGTCAATAGCAGTCTCATTGCTGGCCAGGTCCACCCAAGGTCCTTAGGCTGTACAGATACCCACCACAATCTCACACATAAGGAGAGAAAATAGGATGTCCAAATGAGTCATGATGACCCTACACTGAAATCGTTTTGTGGCCCCAACCATCAGTTTCCCCGGAAATAAGTCTGCTACAAAGAGGAAGGTCCTGCTTCATTTTCCAACTCCCCCACCATGTGCTCTGAGGGCTGTGAATGCTTTAACAACATCCCAGCCCCGAAATGCACGGGAGCCAGTTTCCAAGGAAGAACAGCAGCAGTCGACCCCTAACAACGGGGCACAGGTAATGGATAAAAGCTCACCCCGATTTCCAAGTCGCCAAAAGAGTGATCACTGCTAGGTCTTTACCTCTGCTCAGGGTTCCATTTCCATGTGTGTAAGAGGTTATCGAGGTTTCTTCTCATTCCAACGGGTTGGCAGGGGAAGTCGTCGGGCTTTTGAGTGACGAAAACTCCTCTGCATGTGTGCCCATAAAACATTAAATGAGAAATACAGACGCTAGAACGCCCAAGTTAGAAGCTGAGAGCTAAACATCACAATGCGGATGTTCCCTATGCATTGGGATGAAACCTCCTGGACAAGATGCTGCACTCAGGAGTCTCAGTTCTTCTCCTGCAGATCCCCCGCCCGAGCCACTTCCGACCCGTCCCTCTATCCACGTTGCAGGGCGAGTCAATACTTAGTGAGAAAAACTCTAAAAAACGGTGATGAATTGGAAAAATCTTCACAATCTATACCTCCAACAAACGACTAATCTCCAGAATCTACAAGGAACTCAAAGGAACGGTGAACAATTTTAATCGCCGTTATGACGCCCGTACGTAGCCGGAAGTGTGTCTGTCCAATTCCCGTCCGGCCGGACTTCAGACTGACTTCCTTTCCGGCGTTCTGGAGAGAATGCACGTGCCCTTCTCGCCGGATTCTGTGTACCCAGAATCTCATTAGCTTACTGAGTGGGAATTGCAAGCCTCAGCCAGGCACAATGGCGGCTGAACACTGATTTGGTATCAACGTGTTTGTGCTGAATCCCTCATAAACAAGGAAGATGTTTCTTAGGATCCCTCGCAGACCACAGCTTCCTCACAGGTACCCAATGGGGAGACAAGAAGTGTACACAACTGGTATCCAGCCTTCCCTCTGGCTAATTCAGGAGCTGAAAGCCATGTGGTCATCACGGTCTTCTGAAGATTATTAATGAGAAAGCCACTTAGAACAAAGCCGTCCACAGTTACAGTTATTTCATCTTGAATACTAACAACACAAGGTCACTGCGCTGGAGGACTCCTTGGAAAACTGACACTTGTCCATTATGAAAATTCTTTGTTGATTGTTGTTGGGTCCAGAGTCTAGTTGTGTAGGGAACTAGAGAGAAAGAGAGAGACAGAGAGAGAGAGAGAGAGAGAGAGAGAGAGAAGAGAGGAAGACAGCAGAGAGGAGAGAGAGAGATTTGAAACCCATCTCACACCCTAAATGTGGGCAGGTTTGCAGACAGATATCTTGGAACTATGAGGTAAACATGGTCTAAATCCCCTGTTTTGGGAAGATAAGTGCTCAGAGTTCTGTAAGCTAAATGCACACTGCTGAAATGTGATTGAAAACTTTGTGATGTGAAGACTAAAAATCACAAGAAGGAGGCAGGCAGCGTTTAATCTTCTGTTGGATGACAATTCAAGATAGACTGATAGAGATACCTGCTGCCTGATAAACCAGTCAATATTGTAGATGATAGATATTTGCAGTCAACAGGCCCTGGGAACAGGGAGGGGGGGTTGGGGACCACGGCATTTCTATACTGCAATTCTGCTCCCAGCTCCTTGCTAAGGAAGGAGAGACCTATAATTTGTCGTATTATGTTATCATACTATGGATCGAAAAGCATTCAAATTCTTCCAAGTAGACCATGCTAATCCTGTACATAGGCATTCTTCGGCCACATCATTGTCCATTGCAGATGGCATGTGTTAAACTATCCTGAAAGTGGAAGTGAAGGGTGGTCTTTGAAAGAACTCTACTTCTAGAAGAGCCAGATTTTCAGGCAGAAATTTTTCTGGTTTGTCTGTGCTTAAAATTCTTAGCTTTTTTTTTTTTCAAATACACTGGCAGGAATACACACCAAACACTCACAAAAGAACCAGAGAAATCACTGGTTCTGGCCAAATGAGTAGAACACACACACACACACACACACACACACACACACGGTGACTAAAGCAGGATAGTAATGTCCCTAGTTTTCAAAGTGTGTGTGTGTGTGTGTGTGTGTGTGTGTGTGTGTGTACCTACATGTGCATATCCCTGGTAGTGCATTACTGCTGCGCTTATTTGGAGGAAATTTGAGAAAATATCTTTGAACATGGTTGTCTTACTGGATTTTGTTTATTAAATAATTCACTAGGCTTTACTTCTGGAAAAATTTCCAACTATAGCAGACAGAAAGGAAGCCAAGGGAGGGTGTTTACAGCAAGGAGGGGCTGTGAAATATCTTCACTCCAGGTTCTTTATGAGGTAAAACCGTGTCACACCACACCACCATCCCGGTTGCAAACTATTCATCTAATTTCCCTCTTTTTTGGGATATTTTGTTTTCCCCTAAATGTCAGCGTTTGCTGGGGGAAAAAATATTTTTGGTTGTTTCTTTGGAAGCTTCTTGCAGTATGCCTCCACCTGCTGGAAGGAATCAGGCATGTTGTTAGGTGCAGCTGCAGCCCTGCACGTTCAGAGCTGCCTATTTCTATGTAACTGAAGAAAACAGAAATTATAAATCTCTAGAAGAGATGTTTACTTATAAATATCACATGTAAATTAAATGCTATGCATCAACCTCTGGTAAAGTTGTATAATCAATGTATTTTAAATATAGTTTGAAATTAAAATAACTTCATTTTAAGGGAAACAATTTATGATGATGCAAGTAATCCAGGATGTCGATCAAAATATACCCAATTAAAGGTAAGGTGAAACGTAAATTGTGGCATTAAAGTTCCAAATGTTAACAAATGTTTTCATTTCCCCGACTGCAGTGTATCATTTTTATCAGCAATTGGAAGCATGCTGCATGTTAGACTCTGTGGACGCCTGCTTTACACAACAGAACACTCTGATGGTGTACATGTGCCATGGTACGTATAGAAATTCTAAGAATTCATATGATTTACCTGCTAGATCAGGGACTATTACAGTCTGCTGTTTAAATTCATATTTTAGCACTCTTTAAAAAGTGGATTATTATTGACCCAATAGACCATAACAGCTCCAAAGAAGCCGTTACTGTCCATCGTGTAAAGCCTTCATGGTGTGTGTTTTATTGAAGCTCTGTAGCTATCAGGATCTGCTTGTCAATCTAGCTGCCATGAGCGTGCACCAAATGCATGTGCTAAAGATGCCTTGTAAATTGAAGCTTTAGTCAAATTACCCTTGTTCTTGTCCAATAAGCCATGGTATAAAATTGGATATTTCCACTGCAGTTTCTTTCTCCACCTCCAGAATTCCATCTCCCTGTATTTATAGAGGTTGAAATTTTGAAATGTGGATAAAGGAGTGGTGATTCGATTTCAAGATTCAAAAAAAAAAGCAGGAAGAAAATTGAAGATAGTTTTGCTTTGCATGAAAAAACATCTCAAAGAATGCATGAATTTACCAGCTTCCAGGAGGCTGGCGGTGGTCACAGTGAGATTTCTCTACTTTAGGCTTTTGGGAATCCAAATAAGATTTTTGTTGAATTTTCTACGTGCTAATTTTGTGTTTTCCACCTGTCTGTCCTCTTCTTTCATTTAACAAAAAATGAACATTGGAACATTTTGCCAGGAAAAAAAGAGAAAAAAAAAAAACACTTTTTTAGTTACTTGTACCTTTAGTGAAAATAAAATAATACTTTGAGGTCTCAAGCTGTAGGTGCAGCCCTTTCAGTGTTTTCCTGGGCTGGTGAGAGGTTTTGGCAAAGCCGTCCTGACACCCACAATGCATAGAGAGCGTATTTGTGATGACGATTAAGCCATTTGTTAGTCTCTTCCTGATATGGCTGAAGCCGTGCAAATCAGCATGGATTCCCAATCCTCAGAGACAGGGTATGTTCTAGAAATCAAGCTATGAACAAAAAGTTCAGGCTGGATTACCCGAAGGAGATCCAGGCTTAATGTCACTAGGTGTATGTGCTTACTTTCTGGCTGAGAGCAAACGTTTGGTAAGTTTCTGAGCTAGGAAGATGCTTACGGAACTGTGGTTTGAAAAACATACAGTCAGCAGAACATATCCGCTTAAAGAGACCAGTATTTCTTCAAGTTATTGAAGAAAAAAAGAATAGGAAGGGTGAGATTAAGTGCTGTACAACTTTGTTCTTTCCCGTAAGAAATAGTAAAAGCTCATATTTTTATACTATGTTATTTCAATCTATAATTGTTATAATTGATAGCTTAAAATCCTAAAGTTCAATGGTAATGTGACAAATGGGAGATAGAGCTAGAGCAAACTCAATGAGGTATTTTTTTAGTTCCATATCACGTCAGATAAATGGATAGAGGGTTAAGAACTGCAAATTTCTAAGAAATCACCAGCGTAATTCTCTCGGGAAAGTATAGTTTATTTTCATTTTGCAAATATCTGCTAACCGCTGCATCACCCTCCTGTGCTCAAGAGAAAGGAGCACAGTGTGTCCCCCTAGCACTATGGAGTAAAGCATGAGAAAATTTTCCACGCAGCCCTGCCATAACAAATCTCAGCTGGTCCTCTGCTGTCCTCTGGGGAGAATGCATTTGAACTCATCCCAAAGAGCTGGTTTTCTACTCTGGAGGTCTCCGATGGCTACTGCGAGAAGAGAGCCATGTCCTGAAAGCAGTGATACAGATTGGCAGCCACTGCAGGGATGCAGAATGTCGATGAGTGTGTGTATTGTAAGGGATTCTCAACCCCTCCCTAGCACCCACAGGGGCTGTCCACAGCCTGCAGCTTGGGCAGGAGGGAGTTAATGCGGGGCAGCTGCCTGGCGGGGACCAGCTGAAACAGATCAGCTGGGAACTGGCCTCCCCTCTGCATTAACCCTCAGAGGGATGCAGAGACCCAGGACAGAGGCCAGCCTGCTGTGCTGCACCTCTGCCTCATTTATTCAGGGGAGACACACGCGTGTGCACGCATACACACACGCAAACACACACACACACACACACAGAGTTCATTTTACGTCCTGACCCCTTCTGCCTCTTGTCCTAATTTGAATGAGAAGTTCTATTTCTAAACACAGTGCTTTCTCACTGGGCTATTTTTGTCATATAGTATGCTGAGTTGCTGCCTTAAAAAATATATATATATATATTTGCACACACACACATGCACACACACAACAGGCGTGCAGCCCTTACAGGCTGATGATTCTGCCTCTTGCCAAGGGAATTCCTGGACAGACACTACTCTGAAAGAAAACCCCTCTGGCTTTGGAAGTGTGGCCGGGCAAGGCAGGCGGAGGTCATGGAGGGGCCGGCGTGATGGAGTCCTCCGTGCAGCTGCCTACGCAGCCCGACGCTGGCATGGACACTAGGACGTGTCGTGCAGCATCCGACCAGAGCACACTCACGAGGACACATGTGGGCCCACCTATTTACCATCAGAGAAACAAAATCACGCACTTTTACTTTGAAAGAAGGGGGAAACTGGCAAGTTATTATTTGAAATAAAATGGAATTTTAGGATAATTATTTTCTTTACGATCCCTTTTATTTCCCTATTTTTCATTTGAATTCGGGTCTAGCCCGCATACAAAGAAATTGGCACTCTCTGCCACCCGTCAACATTTGAGTATTTGGCAAAGTTATGACTTCGGTTCCATACACGACAGCCGAATAAAAGAGCTGCAAACCCAGAAGAAAAGCAGAGTCCTGGGGGCGGCGGGGGAGAGGTTCACAGAATTGCATTTCCAGGGGATCCAGTGCCTGGAGTGCTCCATGCAGCACACACCCACCCTCAGCACGTTACCAATGTGTTTGCACCGTCAGTAAATCATATTTCTAGCACTGTACTAATTACAGGGGCGGCAATGCATATAATAAAAAGTTTGTGCCCACCGTGCTTGGCACACACCCCTTCTGGGATACTGTTGAGCTCATTCATGATTTCTGCTTGTGAAGACATTCATCCAAAACATGCCTTTAATTGTGATGTCAAGCACGAGAGCAAATCTTCAGAATCAGAGAGGCAGCATCTTTTCACATCCATTCTGATCAGATTCAACTTTCTTTTATTCATTGTTATTAGTCACTGTATTTCTGGCACAAAGGGGGATTTGGTAGTCAGAGAAACTGAAACTTGGGTGGCAAAAAGCAGTTGTGTTGGCTCCTCTCTTCCCCAGGAAAGAAGCGAGCCCTTTAAAAGATATTTCTCGGGAAGAAACGAGCAATCCATACAGTACAGCCTTGTGTGGAGCAGAAAATGAGGCTGCGTGCTCGCTGATGTCTAGTTACTGCAAACTTAGCATCACAATGCCCGCACTGCCAGGCCCTGAGCCTCCTGGGAGAGCATCCCTGAAAACCCGAATGGAACCAGAACTGCTCTTTCCCGGAGTCCCCGTTCCACCGCCGTGTGCAGGGAGCAGGGCAGAGGCTGGCATCACCTCCCGCTGGGGCCTGTGTCTCCGGGCTCATATGAGGAGGGAGATTTGTGAATGATGGATATGGAAAGGCAGGACTTGTGTTGAAAAGGAACGTAAAAGGAGGGAAAAAAACTTGAAATTTAGAATCAGAATCTTGATTTTTTTTTCATAGACACATTTGTAAGTTGATTAAAGGCTTTCAAGGCATGTCCTTGCAGAATGTGGAGAAAGTTAAAAAGGAAAAGAGCAAATGCTTCCCTCATTCCCCTCTGCTGAGCCTGTGCGGGAGGCGGCCCACCAGCGACACACACCCTCAGGACGCCTGGCTCTCAAAACCCATAGGAGAGCTGCCATTTGCTCTCAGACACATTTGCTCTCTGATGTCTGAGTCAAGGAAGGAGGAAAGGGCCCTGAGAAGGATGCAGACTTGCACACTCAGTGAAGACCCTCCGTGCATGGTGCTGAGGGCATGTTCGTGGTCAGAAGGGAAGAGAACAGCTCTGTTTCTGGAACTCTGTACGATTTTGGAGGGGCCAGTGGGAGCACTGGGAGGGAGGGCAGCAGGGCCAGCCATGTATGGCAAGACTGGGGACTATCTCTCTCATGCCATGCTCCCCCATATCGCAGAGGTGCCCTGTGAACTCTGAACCCCCAGATAGTGCAGCCATGGCAGGGGGCTCCAAGATCCCGGAGCCAGGCCTCCCTCTTGGGAGGCCTCCCCTTTCCCGAAAGTGGGCGTGGGGGTAGAGAACATCTTAATGCTCACAAACAGGGGGCAATGAGGCATTTGATCCATGGCCTCTAATTATCTGTACAACATTAATAGTCTTCGCGTTCATTATCTTGGAGATGAGAAATAAAGGACCGAGTCATAGGCATCCATATTTTAAGTTTATTTATTGCCTCGCTGAAATCAAAAAGCAGGGGAAGAACTCTCAAAACTTGGCCTGTGCAAGACAAAAGGATTTTGCTCCATTCCAGGACTGATTGAGTGTTTCAGGACCCAGAGGAGGCTGGACAAGTCCCAGCTCAGAACAGGCTCTCAAGGGGTTCCTGGGGGTCTCCAGGGACAGGGCACCAGGACGGCCAGCAGGGAAGGCGGTGGCCCTGCCAGGAGAGCCCACTGGAAGCAGCATGGAAACAAGCTCCTATGAGTGGGCGACTTGCCGTCTCTCCACCCCAGGCAGCATCACGTATGACCAATTAAGTAATGACACAGGGTTACTACATTGAAAAGATATCTTGCAAGATGTTGTACACAAACACTGCTGAAGCACAAACAGGAGGCCGGAGCGTGGCGCTGAAGGCTGGAGGCTGAAGGCTCCCGGCAAGGCAGCCCTGGGAGCGGTTCCCCCTCCCTCTCCTTTCACCATGTTGTGAACAACCTGCTCCGCTTCTCAGGAACAGCTGGAGGGCTGAAACAATGAGGAAAGGGGCAGAGAGCATGCCCTAGGAGCGGTTAGACCCCCTGACCAGCTCCGGCCAGGGAGCAGCGGGCCTGACTTCAGGGGAAATGCCCACTCTCCCTCCACAGTCGTGTCTCCGGTGTTCCAGTTTAATTACCTTCTTCACTGCTGCCTTAAATGAAGACTCTAAACACCTTCCCCTTGTATCGTGCTTATACGCGAAGCCAGCAGTCAAATGGCACCGTTTATAATGTCTCGGCTCCTATTCTGTGACTTCTTCTCCCCCTTTTAACCTGAATCTCTAACCTATTTTAAACATGCCATCCCCCCGCCCCATTAACAGAAGGGATCCTTTTTTCTCTGTCTTTCCCCCTCAGTAGATGAACTTTAAATGCAATCCTGCGCTCCTCCTGGCTGACCCGCCTGCTGTGAGTAATTGTCTAGAGAGAATAGGAGAATCTAAGAGCTTTTGTGAAAGGGAATAGAGAAGACAGACATTATTATGATTTTGAATCCGGAGCTCTCTTCTTTTCTTTCTTTCTTTTTATTTTTTTTTTCCTGGATCTAACAGCTGTTTCCCATCACAACTGGTGTTTGAAAGACATTGTAAAAATGACTGTATCCGTATCACAATTAGTTTCACAGGCAGCTAATAACTTACTTGCCATCCATGCCTGATTTAATCAGGACAGCCCTGATTTACGAGTGTTTGTCCCAGTGTCCGGCCCTCTCTGCCAGTTCCTCGGGGTGGGTGCCCTTTGGGGTGCTGATGGAGGGAAACGCCCCCTTTAGGGCTGCCTGTTCGCCAAGCAAGGCGAGAATGGGCCCCTGGGCTTCTTCCCAGACAGGAGAACCCCAGACCCAGAGACTCAAGAGCTGGGTGGGGCGAGGCAGCCTCTCCTGGGTCACACCTACCCCTCCTACCCCACCCCACTCACCTGCCTCCCTCGCCTCCCCTGGGTCACACCTACCCCTCCACCCCCGCCCCACTCACCTGCCTCCCTCTCCTCCCCAGCACAGAGCCCGCTCACACTTTAAGGTCAAAGATAGTTCCAAGCTTCACATTCGTTCAGACATAAAAGCCCCAAGCCTTTGGTGGGGAGGCTGCTGTCAATGGTGCCAAATTATGCGTGTCTAGTTTTTGTGATGTGATCTACTGCCGTTCATTAGGGACTGAGCTGGGCCCATCCACTCATTTTTCTTGGGGCAGCGAGCTGGTCTGCAGGGAGTCCCGGTGCTGAGAGGCCAATCCGTCCTTTGCTCACTCAGCAACTTTGCTTTTTGAATTTTTTTTTTAATGAAAAATTTTAATGCAGAATAGAGGAATCAGGCCTTGGACATAGAAGTGAATGGATCAGATCTTGCAGGAGCCAAGCCCTGGAATATATTAATATGTAGTGAGTGCAGTAACAACTTTGAAACATTCACAAATCTGTCTGGCAGGGCATGTCTCCTGTTTTAAAGTGTCACTGCTGGGCCTTAATTACACACATAAGAATAAGGTAAGGGGGCGTGTCACACTTCGGAATTTTAGAAATTCACATTGTATAAAACACTGCACCTCTAAAAGGCTACGCAGACCACACTAACGTGTCAGAACTTCCCTCTTTGGCAAACATACAAAAGACTCGTGCAAAGAGTAACGGAAGTTGAATACAACGGGCTAAAAGCAATGCTTTTCTGTTCCTAAGCGACCAGAACTGGGCCAAGGAGACTCAGTGTTTAAATATCCCGGTAATGGATCAGTGAAGGAATGAAGAGACTTGTCCACCATTCAGCTGCTCCAGCTGCTCCAGCTGCTTCAGTCCATCTTGGCAACTTCTGGTGGCAGGGAAGTGACAGGCATCAGGGTGGAGGGCAGGGCGGAGGGCAGGGCGGGAGTCCTGAGAGGCGGGCATGGTGGATGCACCAGCTGGGCCTTTGAACTGCCATCTCCTGTGCCGTCCCTTCAGGGAGACCTCTTCCTAAGGCTCTCCGTTCTAGGGAGCAAAGGTCCTGTCCCAAGGTTTAGAAAGCAAAGTCCTCAAGACTGCTACCAGTCCAGCGAGACCAAAACCAAGAGAGTTTCCCAGAGCCCCCAGGAGGGCAGGAGATCAGATGGACGAGCAGGCGTCCTGCAGAACGCTTCTCATCCCAGCACCCTGTCCACAGCATCCCCACGGAGGCCCAAGTGAAACAAAGGTGAGGACAAATATCTGCCCTGTAGTACCTGAAATGGCCATTTCACCCAAACCCAGGGAAGCTACCTGCTGTTGGACAAAGTAAAGACACACGCGCTCCTGAAAATATGGCATCAGGTGGTGACTGCACAGACAGCACACTCCAGCCTGCGCGAGAGCCCCTCATCAGCTCACAACTCACAACTATCTCACAGGCTCTCAGGCTCGGCAGTCACCACGCCTGGGAAGCAAAAGCCTCCATTCCCGACAGTCATCACAATCTGTTTGCAATTACCAAGGAAAGAAAAGAAAGATCCTGAAGACCCATCCTCACGGTGTTAAATGGAGCCTTTGGTTTTCTATCTGTGTTGCTGATGAGCCCGTATTTTTGGAGAAGCTGTAACAGGAACTATGGGGGACTTAAGTTCCCTTTTGTTTTGTGTTTTTCTTTATCAGGCATTTTCTTTTGCGAAGAAAGGTCAGAGGTGGAGACAGTATTCCCTCATTTGTTAGGAAGGCACTGAGCAGAAAGAAGTTTCGTAAGAGGTTATTTCAAATAAATTATTTAAAGAAAAAACAAGACTGCCATCCAATGCCAGGGATGGACGTCTGAGATGCTTACCAGCCTCCAGCTTACATTTGGCATTATTTCTTACATTTTTCTGCATACTTTTTTTCTCCATGTGCAAACACAGGCCAAGTTTGGTTGTTTCAGGGCCATGCTAGGATTGGACTCTGCACAAGTACTGCAGTCAAAGAGGAGAAAATGAAAGAGAAAAGTGACTGCCGATCCATCTCACTTGGCATGTTTATATGTTCTTTTAAGCAAAAAAAAAAAAAAAAAAAAAAAAATCCTGTTTACCAAATGGAGTGTCAGGAACATTGTGTAAAAGAACACTTATCTGTGAAACTTTGATCTTTCTCCAAAGCACCATTAGCAGAGACTCACAGGATGATTGCTTGGGAGCAGGGGCAGGCAGAGGGGAGGGTGGAGGAAGGGACTTTTCAAGGGGGAAAAAGCTTATTGTGCTACCTATGGTTGCATTTAGAACAGAAATCCTGTGAAATCCCAGGAAGCAAGCTGAAGCTGGGCCACTGGCTGGGCAATGCCACCACCCAGGCCCCCTGTGCCCACAGAAACATGGGCCAGGGCCTGGCTTCAGTCAGCCCCTCGCTAAGGCCAGCTCCAGGAAGACAGTCCAGCAGCTCTAGGGCAGGGCAGGGGGCAGCCCAGGCTCCAGCCTCCTCCTCCGGAAGCTGGAGAGCACCGCATGATTTGTTACTGAGATCAGGAAATCAGAGGCTTATGAAATTTCCAGTTACTTTCTGTTTCATCTAGGTCTGGCAAAAACAAGCAGAAGAAGAAAGAAAAGAAAAAGGTGGGAGGGAGAAAAGGAGGAAGGAAGAGGGGGAGGGAGGGAGGAAGGGAAGAGGGAAGGAAGGAAGGAAGGAAGGAAGGAAGGAAGGAAGGAAGGAAGGAAGGAAGGAAGGAAGGAAGGGAGGGAGGGAGGGAGGGAGGGAGGGAGGGAGGGAAGTGAAGGGAGGGAGGGAGGGAGGGAGGGAAAGTAGGAAGGAAGGAAGGAAGGTGGAAAAGAGGGAAGGAGGGTAGGAAGGAAGGAAGGAAGGTGGGAAGGAGGGAAGGAGGGTAGGAAGGAGGGAAGGAACGAAGGAAGGAAGGGAGGGAGAGATGGAAGGAAGGCAGGAAGGCAGAAAGGAGGGAAGGAGGGAAGGAGGGAAGGAAAGAAGGAGAAGGGAAGGGAAGGGAAGGGAAGGGAAAGGAATAAACACTCTCATATGATTAGGATTTTCATGTCCAGCTTAATTCTTTAATTTTTACCTGTAAAGGAACAAACAAAACCTGTATGTAGAAAAGAAATCGTAGTTTGTACTACATATGTTTAAATTGGAAATGTTCAAGGAAGAGCAAGGAAGAATTAGGGAACTGACAAAAGGACTTCATGGGAAGGCCTGGGGCAGGTGCCGACGATGGCGCAGCTCAGGGCAGAGAACAGCGGAGCGTCCCCAGTCAGTTTCTGCTTGTGGCAGCACAAGTGGCACTCACTGGAGGAGTAGTGTGGCCCCTGCACGTGTCTTTGGAGGATCCAAAATTCACATGAGTCTGAGTTCTTCAAATGCTGCCGATGGCATTGCCTGGTAAGAAAAGTTTAATGATTGTGGAAATGCTTCCATTGCACAAAGGCTTCCATTAGGCCCTGGCTCATCAGCCTACCTCACTGAGCATCCACATTTCTCTTCAAACCTCCTGGACGGGGCCCAGCATGCTGGGCAGGAGCCGAGTTTCTGAACTAGTTCTGTGTCCCTTTTGGAAGTGCTTCCCATGCACCTTCTATAGGTCAAAGAGGGTTAACCACCAAGAGCTGTAGAAGCCTAGGGCATAGTCTCTGTCCATAAACAAAACAAAAGAACGTTCTTGATAGAGGCCAAAGAGCCCTCAAGAACCATTAGCGAAAGCAATAATTCTATATGATAAATTGCCAAAAACATGACACGTGCAATTAAAAATGGAAGCCAATGGAAGTACTGGCCAGGAGAGTGAAGTCAGTGAGAGCAACGGTGAGGGGCAAAGGCATCAGAGAGGCCTTCAGAGGGCAAGTGACTTGGATGATCAAACATTCCAGATCTGACGTGGGGCCAGGGCCCTGGGTGCCCAGTGAACACTGTCTGTCACACTTGCAACAAAAGGCATGGAGTGCCACAAATCACAGAAACCAAAGGGCCCGTGAAAAAGTAAATGTAAAGCCGGGCACAGTAGCTCACCCCTGTAAACCCAACACTTTGCGAGGCCAAGGTAGGCAGATCACTTGTAGTCAAGAGTTCGAGACCAGCCTGGCCAACATGGTGAAACCATCTCTACTAAAAATGTAAAAATTAACCAGGCATGGTGGCACACACCTGTAATCCCAGCTACTCAGGAGGCTGAGGCACAAGAATCACTTGAACCCAGGAGGCAGAGGTTGCAGTGAGCTGAGATCGCACCATTGCACCCCAGCCTGGGCAACAGAACCAAGCCCTGTCTCAATAAAAAAAAAAAAAAAAAAAAAAAAAAAAAAAAGTAAATATAGAAAGTCACCTGGGCAGTGAGGCGGCTTGACACCCCTTACCTATTAGGGGATACTGGGGACGCAGATAGATTTCTCTGAGCTTCCGTTGCTTTGACTGTAAAATGGGAATTGTAGCATTGTCCCCCTGACCCCAAAGGATGCTATGTAAAGTTGAGATATAAACAGAAAGCAACAAGGATTTTCATTTTAGTTGGAATCTCGTTTCAACGCCACTAAAAGTCAGGTTCTTTCATGTATCTGGCGTCAATCCAAAGAACCCAGCATGGTTACTATTTTCAGCAGAAGCCACAGAGAAGTAAATACAGTGCCTCAAATCTCCCAGCGGTAATGAATCAAGGACTAGAATTTGCTCTTTATCGGCAAATTCTATATTCTTTTACAACATTATTTTATAAAAGATTCTAAGTTAGACTTTCACAAGAGTTCAAACAATTCAATGTTCTAAGTTGTTACTTTCGATTGACAATTTACTAAGAATCGATTCAAAAGCAATGTGTATGCCACGTAGCTAATACCCTTCCCTCCATTTCATCTTGCTGCAAGACAGAGGGAGGCAATGCTAGGCTTGTCTGACAAATGATGAAAGTAAGGTTTAGCGTTTGTTTTTTTGTTTGTTTGTTTGTTTGTTTGAGACGAAGTTTCACTGTCTCCCAGGCTGGAGTGCAGTGGCACAATCTCGACTCATTGCAACCTCCACCTCCCAGGTTCAAGCAATTCTCCTGCCTCAACCTCCTGAGTAGCTGGGACTACAGGTGAAAGCCACCACGCCCAGCTGATTTTTGTATTTTTAGTAGAGATGGGGTTTCACCATGTTCGTCAGACTGGTCACGAACTCCTGACCTCAGGTGATCCACGCACCTCGGCCTCCCAAAGTGCTGGGATTACAGGCGTGAGCCACCGCGCCTGGCCGAGGTTCAGCATTTAATTAGCCAAAATAGCACCTCCAGAAATGTCCAGAAATGTGCCAGAATTGCAGAGCAGGTCTATCTGCCTCCAGCAGCCAGTGGTCTTCCCTGTCATGAAGCCATGGTCACCCCTCAGGACATCTAGTCACCCACAAAAGATCACAGCTAGCTTATTAGCTGTGTGGCCTTGGGCAAGTCCTGTGGTCTCTGTCGGGCTCCTCATCTATAAAATGGCTATGTTAATAGTATCCACCTAAGCCTGGGTGTGTACATTAAATTAAAATTTTAATTTTAATCTTTAATTTGAGTTCAATTAAAAGTTAATTCAATTTAATTAATTAAATTATATCTATTAAAATAACCTGGGTTAAAGCTAAAATACTACCTACCTAATGCAGGCAGCTTGGTGTGAACTGAAGGAAAGAAAATATATAAAGGGCTTAGCTGAGAACAACGCCTGGCATATTTTAACACTTTACAAATGTTTGTCTTCAGTAGTAAGAGTGTCATTATCATTACTGTCATCTTTATTATTATTTTGGTTGTGGCCAAGAGAGTTCACTCAGGTTCACACTACTGGTCTGAAAACTGTTCCATGTAGGTTTTTATGCAATAGTCAATAAAAACGTGATTTTGACATCATTTCTTACAATGTCCTATAAATTCTACCTACATTTGATAGATGTGAATATTTGGCAAACTGATCAAGGTCTATCATCTGCCCTTCGTGCTGCTCATAGTGCTTCATCGCCAGCAACTCAACCCATTTTCAAAGGTCACCATATCTTGCAATTCGATGTTTACACACGCAGCTGCTGCTTTAACCCAGACCCCTAGCACTGCTTCTTTAGAAATATGACTATGCCCAGGGTCTGATAAATCAATCAATCAACTCCAATCAATGCACTGGGAACTCAGACGCATGTTGTTTTCAGGTTGGTGGACGCACTGGACAATGCCCAGGATGTGTCAGTGCAGTTGACCATGCCCTTCTTCTTGAAACCCCACTTCGTTATCCCAAGAACCCACCTCTTCTGTTGCTCCCCACTAATTCCTGGGTCACGTGTTGTTGGTCCTGGTCATAGTTTCCTGTATATCCAGTACTTAAGTGGGTCTCCATCCCAACCTATTTACATACTGGGTGCTTTCCTCCATTCCAATGGTTCTAACTCACTCCTCTTGTAGGCTGAAGACCCCAAAGTTACCATTCCTTGCCCTTGAACTTCTGCATCAGTCCACCTGTGTGATGCCACCTTGTAAAGCTGAACTTCGCATCTTTTCATCATGCCAGTCACTCAACACCCAACCAGACCTCAAGCATTCCAGAGGGTTGGACTCCTGTCTCTGTCATTGTCACCACTACCCGGTTCACAGCTTCATTGTTCCTTATCTGGACTGTTGCAGTAGCCTCGTGCATGGTCTCTCTGCCTTTAGAATTGCCCCTTCAAATCCACCCCCAACACACACACACACACACATGCACAGACATGCACATATTCACACATACACATACACACACATTCACACACACTCACATGCACACATGCACACACACATGCACACATGCAGGCACACACATTCATAAACACACATGCACACACACATGACCACCCTAGAGGTCTGTCTCAGACACTCACCAGATTAAGCCATTCTCTGCTGAAAACCTTAGTTTGGACCCTATCACTACAAGACAGATCCTAAGCCCTTCTGCATGTCAGAGGACCAGGAACCCGCTCTTCACACGTGCAAATGCCTCATCACCCACCCCCTGCCTTGACCTTTATCCTTCGGTCATCAGGACATGCTTATGATCACCAGCACAGCCTTCACCCCTCAGGTTTCATGCTGTTGAATGTCCTCCTTTGTCCACTCCTGTGCTGTTCAATATTGTCGCCACTGGCTACATGTGGCTACTGAGCACTCGAAACATAGTTGTATGTGGAAAATAGACATTGCATTTTGAAGACCTGGTGCCAAAATAGTGTAAAATATTAACATATTTCATACTAATGATATGTTAAAATAAGATTTTTGATATATTGACTTAAATAAACTATATGATGAGTATCAGTTTCACTTGTTTCTTGTTACTGTTCCACTGTGAAGATTCAGTGGCTTTGTGTGTGCAGCTCACATTCTACTTCTAGTGAGCAGCCGTGGTCCCGTCCACCTTCTCTCCATGCCTCCCTGACTCCTCCTCTCTTCTTCACCCATCAACGTCCTTCACATCTCTCATGACAGCTTAAGGATCAGCTCTTTCAAGGAGCCCTTCTGCCATCCCTCAGAACTAAGACAAGCACCTTACTCTGTGCTAAGACGCCCGTGCACACCTTTATCCTTTCATGTTTCACACTGAAATAATCTAGTTACTCACACCCAACTAGACTGTAAGCTCCTTGAGGGTAGGCACTATACTCAGTCACATTAGTATAAATGCATTCGTACGTTCAACAAATATTCCTTAGACATCTGCCATGCCCCAGCACTGCTAGAAATTCATTCCTAATGGTTGACACAGTACTAGCCAGGAATAAGGAAGAATTAAAATAGGTAGATTAAAGCATCTTAGGAACTGGTAATTTTCAAACAGTCTACTAATCTGGAATTAAACTATTTATTTCAATATAACAATATTTCCTGCATGCACACCTTATTACATGCTTTAGAGAACTCAAAATAGAATATTCATTCATGCACTCTTCCCTCAAAGAGCATTAAATCTAGTAGTGGTAAGATACAGGAATAAATAGGTATGATAGAATACAGAATATAAATGTTGTGAGAAAAGTTCAATGTCTTATGAGAATGCAGAGAAGAGAGATTCTTTGGCAGGGCATGGTAGCTCACACCTATAATCCAAGCACTTTGGGAGGCTGAGGCAGGCAGATCAGTTGAGGCAGGAGTTTGAGACCAGCCTGCCCAACACGGTGAAACCCTTTCTCTACTAAAAAAACAAAAATTAGTGAGGTGTGATGGCACACACCTGTAGTCCCAGCTACTCAGGAGGCTGAGGCAGGAGAATTGCTTGAACCCGGAAGGCAGAAGTTGCAAGGAGCTGAGATTGCTCCACTGCACTCCAGCCTGGGTGACAGAGTGAGACTCCGCCTCAAAAAAAATAAAAATAAAAAAAAAGATTCTTCAACCATCTAGAAAGTCAGAAAAGGCTTCACAGAGGAGATGAATTTGAGATGGCACTAGGAAGATGAATGGGATTTTGAAGGGAGGAGTGGTGATGGGGAAGGAAGGAAGAGACAGAGCACGGGTACTCAGAGGAGAGGGACAGGGTGCGGCCTTGCCAGGAGACAGGACAGAACGGGGTTTGGTAAGAGGCTCACGTATGTCTCCTAGAGTGCATTATTTTGCTGGGGCTGCTATAACAAAGTATCACACTCTGAGTGGCTTAAAGCAACAGAAATTTCTTCTCTCGCATTCTGGAGGCTGGAAGTCCACAATCAATGTGTCAGCAGGGCCACGCTTCCCGCAAAGGCTCCAGGGCAGAGTCCTGCCTGGCTTCTTCTGGCTTCAGGTGGTGCCCAGCAATCCTCAGAATGGGCACCTTTGCTTGCTGCAGCATCACCCCAATTTCCATCTCCGTCTCCAATGGCCATCTTTCCTCCATGAGTCCTCATCCAAATTTTCCTCTTCTTAAAATATCATCAGGCCAGGCGCAGTAGCTCAGGTCTGTAATCCCAGCACTTTGGGAGGCCAAGGCAGGCAGATCACTTGAGGTCAGGAGTCTGAGACCAACCTGGCCAATACAGCAAAAACCCCGTCTCTACTGAAAATATAAAAAATTAGCTGGGCGTGGTGGTGCATGCCTGTAATCCCAGCTACTTGGGAGGCTGAGGCATGAAAATCACTTGAACCCAGGAGGTAGAGGCTGCAGTGAGCCAAGATTGTGCCACCATACTCCAGCCTGGGTAACAGAGGAAGACTCTGTTTCAAAAAAAAAAAAAGTCATCAGTCATTGGAGTAGGGCCACCCACTCCAACATGACCTCATCTTAACTCTATCACTATGCTTAACTGGACCAATGTGACCCAATCAAGTTCCAATCCATAAACTTCAGGGAATGGGGTTTCACCAAGCCTTCTTCCAGGGGACGCAGTTCAACCCACAGCCAGGAAAATCAGGAAACAAGGATCAAAAGGAAGCATGGGGCCAGACCATGCAAGACCGTACCCTAGCAGAGGATGGTGAAGCTGATGTGCAGGGAAATAGTTGTTTATGTAAAATCCAAACAGGACTGAGATCTGTCGAGCATGAAGAGCTGAATTCCTTACCATCTTTACCCTGCTGCCCTTAGGCGAACAGTGTCCACAAAAGGTTCATCATGGATAGCAGCGCGTCCTCCCACACACCCGTGCTCTGGTTGTGCTTTAGGTACTTGGGGAAAGTTCCGAGGCCACTGGAGTACTCTCTGGCCCTTGGAAGTCGTACGTTGTAATGACCCAGCAGAGGTTCAGAGAGCCGTGCTGTCTGTGTTGAGTGCAGTGGTACTGACAGGACCACGTAGACTTGATGGTGCCCCGGGACACCAGGGCTCGGAGGACAGGAGCCGTGCTGGATGTTCACGTGGTGTCTGATTGCACAATTCCACGAAGCCAAAGCGAGACCCGTCTGCAAGTATCCATTCCCTGCCTTATTGCCTTCCTGCTGTGTAGCCGCTGCCCGGCACTTCCCTCATCAAAACCCATGAACATTAGGCCTAAAAATACGTATTAGGGTTTTTAAAAGTTAGAAACTTTACATACAAAATGAACCTTCATCAATTTCTAGTTAACGTCGAATCACTCATAACGCGTATTGCCGGGACCCTGTTTCACTGAACAACTGTCACTTCAGGATGCGTTAAAATTTTCAGAAAAAGAAAAGCACAACTACATAAGAACTTATTTAATGCCTCTGATGGCTTGGTAAATTTTAATGAGAATGCGCTGCTTAAAGAACCCACAAAATGTATACAGTCTTTGGGAACGTAATGATATTTTCAATGTACAATATTTTACATCTCACCTCGACCCACTCCTCCCTGACCCACTGCTCACTTGGACAGACATAGTTTTGTGCCCTATCACTGGATCTAATGCCTTGCTCACTGGCCATATAAATATGTGAGCCCCTCCAGCCCCCTTTCTGAGGAGATCTACAAGTAAGTATGTAGCCATTTCTTCCAAAAGTTTATGTGCACTGTCAAGGTGATCCCTTTAGAAGACAGACTTGAAAGGCTGGGTTGGTTGTGAGTGTGAAAGAGGAACCTGCTGCTCCGGGAAGGTGTGGTTCATCGTGGGGAGAAGGAAAGAATGAGAAGATGAATCCTTAGCCCCCAGGCCTCCATCACAGCCCAGGCTTCCTGGCGCCAGGGGGCCCCACTGGCACAGGCCTTCTGAGAGCATAGGCTCCCCTCAAATCCCTCACCCAGGGCGCAGCTGCTCAGCTGCAAAATCCTTCTTCAGCATCTCCCAGGAAAACTGGGGCTGAACAGTCATGCTCCTGTGTAAGATAAATACAACTGGCTATTATTCCTGGAGCCAGAATGCCATGTGGGGTGTGGTGCAGGGCAGAGGGGGCGCTGAGGGGAGCCCGCAGCCCACTGCACCAGGGACTCGGAGCGAGGGTGCCCTTTAGCACCATGAGAACCTTCACAGAGGAGTTCAGTTTATTTTTAACAGGGATTTGGTATCCGTACAATAATGACTCTAAATATGCAAGCCTCTAGAGAGACAAAGTGCCCAGGTCTCTCCCAGACCCTCCAACCACTTAGCCACCGCATTTGAAACTCGTGGGGAAGACGCTTGCCTGGATTTTATCAGCAAAGCCTGGCTGCCTTGCTCACTCTGAGCAGTGTGTGCACTGTGCCCTGGTGCAAGCCCTTCTCTGCTTACTCCCACACCCACCGCTCATCCCCACTCCCCTCCGCCTTTCCAGGGTACCGAGGAACTCGGAGGATGTTGTGATTTCCATGAACTTAGACAAGAAAAGAGGCCCCCTCAGCCTGTGTTGTCGCCTTCAATGAAGATGCTGCAGAACTCGTACAAAAACATTCCAGGCAACCCCGCTCCTGCGACGCGTGTCGGGCACCGAGGGTGCTGGTGACATCTTGTGGTGGAGCCGGTGACAGCCGCTGCTCACGCCTCCCCGACACCACACAAGCTGTCCGGGAGCATCCAGCACTGTCGCTCCTCATACATCAGCAAGGAGGCATCTGGGATCTGAGGGCTGCTGCCAGGATCCATCGGCGCACCCACCCGAACCTTCTCTCCCACCTGGCCAAGCCTTGCCACTGGCAGGCCTGCCAGCTCCTCTCCCAGCAAAGCCCTTGGATTGCGGGAATGATTTGTTTGCCGTTAAATCACAGTGGTACCTTTTGGTTAAATTCATACAAAAAGATTCTTGTGCAGAGTGGCTGCAGGCACTATTTTTGAACCCTGAACCCTGTAATGAGAGCGTTATTGGAAGCATGAGGGAAGCCAGCAGAATGATTTAGAATGTGTCCTCAGAGCAGAGGGGAAGTCCGACTTCTGGCAGGCACGGAGTGATCCGGGGACAATAGGGAATTGAGGTGGGAAAGGGGTCTCCAGTACCCATTTACTTTTCCTCTCGTGTTTCTTCTCAACACACATTTTATTCAAGTGATTTGGGGATTTTTCTTTAAAGCGGTGGGTTCTGGGTCTGGATACTTTCTGAGTCATTGATGCTTAGAAAAATGCAGCATTATTTAATCAAAGCAAATGGTATAATGTATTCTTCCAAAGAAACCGTATTTCATGTTTGGAGCCTACCAACATACTGAACACAAATGACCGTGCTTTGCTTTGAGGACGTCCTGTCTTTTAAATCTGATTCCCTAAACACTACCAATCAGTGCCCACTATTTCCAGAAATTATTAGAACACATCGTGTTGATTACCAGCTCTACTATTCTAGCACTTGCATAACTATTATTTAACTTACCTTTAAGGTAATCTTTCAAGATGGGAAATGGGGATATTGTCATAACCATTTTTTTCAATAGAACATACTGGAAACCAGAAAGTGTTTGCCTGCAAAGTTACACAATTAGTGATATACTAAAAACTAGTAGACCAATTTCTCCCTTCGTGCTGGCGCTGGCACCTCCCATAAATTCCAGTTCTCTCTCTCAGCAACTTGAGGGTGATCCTGTCCCGCTATTGGCAGGAGCAGACTACCCCGGGTTGCAGAAGACCGTGCGCATCTCGAAAGAAGGATGTGCAGAGCTCCGGAAGTGGTCCACGCTACCCTGACGGCCACATGTGGTGGTTCAGACTGTGCACTGCACAAATGGGCATTGGGGAACTGTTATGCCTTGGTCTATGCAAATAGCACCTCTTACTGTGGCACCGTGCCCGACCTGCACAGCCATCAACAGCAGCTTCTGGGTGTGTCTGACACTCTGAGCCTCAACCTGACTGCCTGAGATGGAGCCCTCTCCCAGAAGGGGCCAGGCCGAGCCTTCTTGTTTCATGACCAGCCTAAGGTGCTGGCTCCTCAGCTGAGGATATCAGAAAATATGACAGCTGATGCCCCGAGGGACTTCTCTTTCCTACTCAAGTTTCAAAACACAGGGGTTCTGAGGAAGCTTGGCTTTTTCATGTCAGAAAACACGTAGCTTGTACCCTCAAGTCCAGACTGCAAAATGCCAAAGTCTGTTGCGTGCTAAAGCACTGCTGTGTCCTCCTGTGGATTACACACAACTGAGGGTGTCACCCCAAAACAGCCATTCAGTGCTTTCACGGTATTGTTTCAAATCCTGTAGGCAAGAAAGACTGGATATTAAATCGAAGGATCTGCTCAACCTATGACGTGGGCATGTTATTGTCACCAAATAAAGCTGAATCCACATCTACACAAGAAATAACAGAAATATTCAAATATGTCGATGACTTCTACACGCATTCTGTTCTCACAACCTACTGTCCTGTGGTCCTGACAGCCAGCCGGCCAAAATGGTGTTGTAGCATTTTCTTTTCAGGAATGCAGTGGCCTGTGGGGTCTGCCACACATGACTGGCTTGAGCCTTGACCCAGCTTGCTCTGGCACATTGACAGCAGACTCTGAAGTTAGTTGTGGTTTAATTTCTTCTTCTCCCTGGATATAAACGTATGAATAAAATGGAACTCCCCACTTGGAGAGAGGGAGCAGCACTCTAAGGGTATCTATCATGCCTGCAGAGAACTTCCCAGGAATTCAACTCGACGTCAGCAGATAACTGTGCAGATGCAGATACCTCTTGGAAACAGTCAAAAGACTACATGTTTTTAACAGAAAGGATTCAGTTAAAATGTTAGCTGAGTAATCTGCGAATAGATAATCACACAATATAAAGAAAACGTTTCAGTAAATACTTTAGATTTCTTTCTTCTGCTATAAGTTCCAAAAATGATGAAATGATGGCAACTCAGAATAAAAATGATTATTTGAGGCAACGGTATCCCAAGTACCCTGATTTGATCATTACCTATTGTATGCTTGCATCAAAATATTAAATGTACCCCACAAATATGTACAACTATTATGTACCACATTTTTTAATGGTGTTTAATCCTAATGCACCAAAATTCTCTGTTTATTCCCAGCGCATTGGTATCACTTACGAAGCCTCTCCCCTCCACAGGATTCTGTGCTGGGTGTGAAAATACTGACCAAAATTGAGGCGATACAGTCATTGCTCTTAAAAAGCCTAAAATCAAGAGGAAGACAATAAACATATGAACATTTTAACTGGGACTGACAGTGAGAAGGGGGATAGCCTTGACACACAGCAACAGAAAACACCACCATGACCAAATTCAGAGAAACGCAGCCCCTTGGGGAACTGAAGCACTAGCCTCCCACCCCCTCCACTGCACTGAGACACAAATGCTTCTCCCAGGATGAATGGAGGAAGAGAATGGAAATAAAGATGAGGGAGGAGGAAACGCTAAGAGAAGAGAAGCTGAACAAACCTAACCGAGCTCCTTATTTGCACATCTTAAATAAAGGGCTAATCTAGGTTCCTCCTGCCAATTAAGGTAAACGCTGAAAGATGTGATTTCTGGAGTTGGATGCCGACCTCCCCCATCTCTCTACTGCTCCGTTTCGGAAAGCACAGCTAACTGAATGATAGATGGTGAAGTCACTTGGGCAGTGGCCAGGAGCTATCTCCTTCTGCTCTGAGACCTGCATCCAAATTTGAGCCTGTGAAATGGCTTGGGTGATCTTAATTTGACAGTTGTCAACATTTCAAAATCATTGCCAAGTTCAACCAAATGGAAGTCTTTGATCAGGCATGGCTTTCTGTGTATGTGTGCATGTGTGTGTGTGTGTGCCTGTGTGTGTATATCAGAGAGTTGCCAATCTGAGCCCAGATAATACACCTGTGCACCCTTCTTCCGTCATATCTCATTAGCATCTCTCTTCGTGATGAATTCTGTGGGAGGGTAAGAAAAAATGGCACTTCAACTTCAATAAGTTTGGTCCAAGAAGGAACAAAATATGCACATAAAAATTTTGGATAGTGGATTCATTTAAGCATCACAATCTGAAAAAAAGTAAATTATTGCACAGAATATAAAGAATATAAACTTGTACATAAAACAAGATATAATCATGAATGAAACACTTCTTAGTATTATTGACTCAGTGCATACATTTTTCAGCACAAACATCTCAGCATAAGCTAAATTTCAGAACGATTTAACCAATTCAACATCAGTAGAAAAATCACTAATAAAAGTAGTAATAATAATCATAAAAACAAGGCTTGGCGTGGTGGCTTACACCTGTAATCCTAGCACTTTGGGAGGCTGAGGTGGGTGGATTGCCTGAGGTCAGGAGTTAAGCCTGGCCCTAACACAGCGAAACCCCATCTCTACTAAAAATACAAAAATTAGCCGGACATGGTGGTAGGCCCTGTCATCCCAGCTACTCCAGAGGCTGAAGCAGGAGAATCACTTGAACCTGGGAGTGCTGAAGTTGCAGTGAGCCGAGATCACACCTCTTCACTCCAGCCTGGAGTGAAACTCCGTCTCGGGGAGCAGGGGGAAGCAACAATGAGATTTGCCACATACAAGATATCTCATTTGAAAATGAAACTTTTGGCACCGTAAATATGGCATCAGCTTAGGGAAGTTATTGAAATAAAAATGCAAAAAATCTAAATACTCCATGTAACAAATACAGCTGTGGGTTTCGGAATCTTTTTTCTTTATTCTCTAAGGGGCACTCACAGAATCTAAAGGTCATTTCTATCAGTGCCAAATATCAAGAAAGCAGATAAAGGACGTGTTTTTGAGGCTTTCCCTTTTTTTGGTTTCAATGTGTTGAAATGATTGCTTCCCAAAAAATTAAAGTCTTCATAAAAGTTGTGTGTGTATAAATACAATGTTTGTTAGATAAAAATAGGTCAGAATGGCCTATTTTTGGAAGTATCTAATAAATGTTTATGGAATAAATAAATGGACAGCCAATGAACATAAACAAATCCATATAGTTCCATAAAGCAATAAAAATGTTTTTAAAAGCTGAGATTTCTGGTTAATTCTATGGTAAAAATATTTCCAAAACTGTCACCAGGTGAACTGTGCTAAGTTCATAAGTTTCGAAGATATCGCCAATGCACTTTGACATCCTATAATCAGCTCACTGGAATAGTAACTAAGCATCAATCTCTAAAAAGGTCTGGAATCTTGTCCAATAATCCTAATCAGAGCCTCTGAACAGCTCAGCCTCTGGAGTCAAATACTCACCTGTGATTTGACGCAAGGTGCTTCTCATGCAGATGTGTTGACCAACATGAGGGTCTGCCTGTCAAAGGACATCAAAACTTCCTCAGCTGCCTTTTCCACCTGGCCTATTTGGGTGAACTTGGAGTGATCAGATGTTTTTTAGAACTGCCCCATGACTCAAGGTAGAGTCATGCACCTCCACCTTGTGATTCTATTGCAGGGCCAATTAAGTTTTGTAGAGGAAAAAGAACTCGTGAATATTGCGATGGTTTAGAGAAAGAAGTTTCTTCATGGCCATGGATCCACGTTTCATATTGACGATGGCCATTCACTGGAGTGCCTGCAATGGTCACAGGGTTCCAAGTTTTCCATCAGCAACCAGATATGACTGCCCCAAATAGTCAATGAACTCCAGAAAGTATAGAGATGATTGTACCCATGATAAAAGTTTTATATGTTAGAAATGGAAGGAATTATCAGTAATCCTACATATTTGTATGCCAATAGTTGGGGGGCTTGATTAAACTTTTTATTTTGAGATAATTGTAGATTTGCATGCAGTTGTAAGAAATAATACATAAATCCAGCACTTTGGGATGCCAAGGTGGACAGGTTACCTGATGTTAGGAGTTCAAGACCAGCCTGGCCAACATTATGAAACCCCGTCTCTACTAAAAATACAAAAATTAGGTGGTGGCATGTCCCTGTAATCCCAGCTACTCGGGAAGCTGAGGCAGGAGAATCACTTGAATCCAGGAGGCAGAAGTTGCAGTAAGCGGAGATCACGCCACTGCACTCCAGCCCAGGTGACAGAATGAAACTCCGTCTCAAAAGAAAAGAAAAGTAGTAATACAGACGACCCCTTACACTCTTTCTCTGGTTTCCCTGAATGGTAACATCTTACAGAACTAGAGTGCTGCATCTCACCAGGATTAACCTAGCCGGGATGCAGAACATTACCTTCCTCACAAATCTCCCTCCTTTCACCCTTTTACAGGCACACCCACGTCCCTCCACACCCACCCCATCTTTACCGTGGAAACAAGCTGTTCCCCATTCCTAAAAAGTGATCATTTCTAGAATATTATGCCAATAAAATCAAACAGCATTTAACTTTTGGGTCTGGCTCTTGGAAACAAAATAATTCTCTGGAGATTTGTCCAGACTGTTGTATGTATAAATAAGACTCCAATTTATTGCTGGGTGATGATCCAGCAGTGGTGTGGTTGCTGCTTCTAGGGTGAGGTTACTATTTACAAAGCTGCTATGAACATCCATGGACATTGCTGGTGTGAAAACACATTGCATTTATTTGAGATACACGCCCAGGAGTGCGATTGCTGGATTGCATGTTAAGTGTGTTTCATTTTTTTAAGGAACTGCCCAACTCTTTTCTAGAGTGGCTGTACCATTTTACACTCCAACCAGTAATATATGAATGACTCCATTTCTTTGCATCTTCACCAGAATTTGATGTCGACCCTATTTATTTATGTTAGCCATTTTGATAAGTGTGTAGTGATATCTCATTGTGGTTTTAATTTGCATTTCCCCAACGTTGAATGATGTTAAACATATTTTTGGATGCTTATTTTCTATCTGTATATCTTCTGGGGTGAAATAGCTGTTCATGACTTTTGTCTGTTTCTAACTGGCTTGTTTCCTTATTGTTGCATTCACTCCCAACTCACTGACTCCTCCTTCCCCTCGTTCATCCCTTAAACCTGCCCATTGAAATTTTATTCCACTTACTGTATTTTTCACTTTGACAATTTCAATTTGCTTCTTTATACCTTCTACTATTTTGTTGAGGCTTCCTATTTCTTTGCTGGGATTCTCTATTTCTTTTCTCTGACTTTCTGTTTCATTCATTCGTTTCAAGGGTGTTCATACCAGCTCGTTGACACGTTGTTGGGGGCTTCTTTCAACCCATTCTGGATAATTCTAACACTTCTGACCTTTGGTCTTGACAGCTCCTGATCATCTTTTTTCATTTCATTTGGGATCTCCCTGATTCTCCATATGACAAGCGGTTTTCCACCGAAACACAGACATTTTGGGTACTGTCTTATGTGGCACTGGGTCTTCTCTAGACCTTCCTTTTAGCTGGCTCCCTCTGGCACCCCTCCAGTGGGGAAGGGGGTCACCACCTCATCACTGCCGAATGAGGACAGAAGTTCAAGAGCCTCAGCTGCATGCCACTGACACCCAGGGTGGTGTTGGTCATTACTGTGGTAGAGGTGGTTTCTGCCCTCCCACAGGCCTCTGCTGATAATTTCCTGTCCAGAAGGGGCTGGAAAGCCAGTCATCTGCTCCCTTCACAGCCTTGAATGACACCAGCACTCTGACCCCAAACCAGAGGCGCAGGAAGGGGCCTCCTTATCACTCAGACTGCCAAACACTGGGACATCTTAAACCACAAGCGGTAATTTTCTCATAGTTCTGGTGGCCGGAAGTTAAAAATCAAGGTGCCAGCAGAGCCCATGTCTGGTGAGGGCTCCCTTTATGGCTTGCAGACAGCAGCCTTTTTGTTGTCTTCACATGGACTTTCATCCCTCTCTTCCTCTTTTTTATAAGGACAGTAATCCTGCAGGACCAGGATCTCACTCTTATGACCATATTTAACATAATTATCTCCTTCTAGAGCCTGTCTCCAAACACAATCATGTTGTGGGTTAAGGTTTCAGCATATGAATTTTGGAGGATACAATTCAGTGCATGGCAGGAGGTGAAGTTCAGTTTCCCAAAGTGATCTGCACTGACACAGACATCACTGCCAGCCAGCGGGATGAAACTCCCATCTCCTGGAACGCAGCCTTCTCTGACACCACCCTGGCAGGGAATTGGCTGCCTCAGTCCACGTGTCTAGGTTCTCCACCGGACCTTTTCTGGCGGGCGGGGCCACAGTTTTCCTGCAGTGTTTCACTGATGGAGTGGTTATTGTCTAAAAATTCTGTTGTACTTGGCTGCCTCTTTCCTGCTCCTCTGGCAAGACAGCAAGTTTTATAGGGGCTGCTTTCATCGGAGCATGTTGACTTTTCCAGGTTGCCAGCTTCTTCAGCTGTAAGTCTGACGTATACTGCCTCTCACAGTCTTTTTTTTTTTTTTTTTTTTTTTTTTTTTTTTTTTTTTGAGATAAGAGTCTTGCACTTTCGCCCAGGCTGGAGTGTAGTGGTGCGATCTCGGCTCACAGCAAGCTCCGCCTCCCGGATTCACGACATTTCCCTGCCTCAGCTTCCTGAGTAGCTGGGACTACAGGCGCCCGCCACCATGCCTGGCTAATTTCTTGTATTTTTGGTAGAGATGGGGTTTCACTACATTGGCCAAGATGGTCTCGATCTCCTGACCATGTGATCCACCTGCCTCGGCCTCCCAAAGTGCTGGGATTACAGGCGTGAGTCACCGCACTCGGCCAGTTTATATTTCTTAAAATAATTTTAGAAACATTTGTTTTTAAGTGTATTGGTATAAATACATTTTTTTTTTTGAGACGGAGTCTCGCTCTGTTGCCCAGGCTGGAGTGCAGTGGTGTGATCTCAGCTCATTGCAAGCTCCACCTCCCGGGTTCATGCCATTCTCCTGCCTCAGCCTCCCGAGTAGCTGGGACTACAGGCACCCACCACCACACTGGCTAATTTTTTTGTATTTTTAGTAGAGACACAGTTTCACCGTGTTAGCCAGGATGGTCTTGATCTCCTGACCTTCTGATCCTCCCGCCTCGGCCTTCCAAAGTGCTGGGATTACAGGTGTGAGCCACTGCACCCAGCCCACAGTCATCTTACGTGTGTTGTATATATCGTGTCCAGCGGGGTTAGCTGTGTGTAATGAAAGGAAGAGAGAAAACTATATTTACCCCATCTTTCCAGGCACAGAAGTCTCAGTTATTGTTTGTTAAGGAGTTGCAATTAGTTGTCAACATTTACAAATTTTCTCTAACTCTGTTTCTATGTTTTCTTAAACAGTCAGAAACACCATTCCCTGAGAGCAGCAGAGGCAAGATCTACGTCTTGTCTACTCCCTTGAAAAGGTCACAGTTACTCTGGTTGCTTCAGCTCCCACCTGAATGTTCATGCACACCAGTTACCAGCCCAGCCCTGATGAAGGAGGCTGAGCCAAGCTTGAATGAGGGTCTGGGCTATTGCTGAGCGTGTCAGTCAGTGTTCCATTAGAAAAACAGAACTCCTGGAAAAGACACACAGACACATAGAGATAGAGAGAGATGGAGAACTGTGTGTCAAGAATTGCCCTGTGTGATCGTGAGACTGAAAAATAGATCTAAAATCTCATAGGGCAGGCAGTCAGGAAGGGTGGGCCCAGTGCAGGGTGAGCCATGGACACCCTGATGCTATTTGGAGTCCAGAGCAAAGAATACCTGAGCCTTCCTGTGCAGTGCTCTGCTGATCACACCTCCCAGCATGCTGAGAAGGATTCAATGGCATCTGCAAAATCCCTTCACAGCAGACCACAATGAGTATTTGGTTGAATAAGCAGAAAAGTGTGTGCATGCTACACAATGGCAGCTCCTCCTGCCTCCTGTCCTCATTCAGCCTAGCTTAGTTGACGTCAATAAACATCACATGGGTGGAGGAACAGGTACTTCAAGGGAGGGCTAGTGTCCTGCACACTCACTTCCACATGCTGTCACTCATTTCTCATCATCACAGACATAACAAGCATCATACCAACCTATGCTCATTTTAAAAATTTTTCAAAAGGTATCACTTGCTCCACTCCTAGGTATATAACTAAAAGAATTAAAAACAGGTATCAAACAAGTACAAGGATATACAAGGTCACAGCAGCATTGTTCACAATCACCAAAAAGTAGAAACGACCCAAATGCACACTGATGGATGGATGGGTAAACAAATTGTGGTATATCAATACAATGGAATATTATTCAACCATAAAAAGGAATGGAGTACTGACATGTGATACAACATGAATGAACATTGAAAGCATTATGCCAAGTGAAATAAGTCAGACACAAAAGATCACATGTTGTATATCTATTTCCACAATAGGTAAACCTATGGGGACAAAAACCAGACTAATGGTTCTAAGACTAGTGGGTAGGAGGCAAGGAAGACAGGCTGCTGACTGGGTACAAGGTATACTTTTGGCGAGGTTAAAAGGTTTGGGGACTAAATAGGGATGGTGCTTATACAACATTGTGAATGTACTGAATGACACCAAAGTGTGGACTTTTAAATTGTTAAGCATATGCTAATTAACATAAATGTATATATTCTAAATGGTATCACTTTAGGAAAATGTGCTCAAGGAAGAAAGTTCTCCCTGCTGCCCTCTCTGTGAACCTGAAATACCTAATTCAGGCCCGACCTTTCACATACGAGGCTGCTAAATCACCTGCCCCAGGCCAAACAGGTAAGGAGACAGACAGGGCAGGGACATCACTCTGAAAAATGACGACTCTTTAAACACTAAAACTGCTTCTCTCTGCTAAATATGGTGAGTGTGTGGTGTTGTTTATATTATTTCTGGGAAAGCACATGTTGTGTTGTTTGTTTGTTTTGAGACAGAGTCTCGCTCTGTCGTCCAGGATGGAGTGCAGTGGCGCCATCTCAGCTCACTGCAAGCTCCGCCTCCTGGGTTCACGCCATTCTCCTGCCTCAGCCTCCCAAGTAGCTGGGACTACAGGCGTTCGCCACCATGCCGGGCTAATTTTTTGTATTTTTTTTTAGTACAGCCGGGGTTTAACTGTGTTAGCCAGGATGGTCTCGATCTCCTGACTTCGTGATCTGCCCGCCTCGGCCTCCCAAAGTGCTGGGATTAGAGGCATGAGCCACCACGCCCAGCCAAGCACATATTTTTAAGAAGAAAATAAATGCCACCACATCTGCCTGCCTAGTCAAATTTCTGCTCATGACAACTTGAGGCTCAAAGGTAAAGAGAAGAAAGCCAGAGATGGGAAATTTGATAAGCCTCACAATATAAAGAAAGGAAGGAAGTCAAGGTAAACCCCATGAGATAATAAATCCACTACTGTATTTCTCAGAGAGCCCTTTCCCTTGAGTTAAACCTAAACCTCGTCAAGGGGAGCAATGCGCATCTGTGACTTCAGCAATAGTCAATGGCTGTCTCTGATAAGGAAATCCAGTAAGGGATCCAGAGAGTAGAGGAAGAAAAGAGCAGTCACTGCAGGGCAAAAAGCAGAGGCCACCCCACTGCACCCACCCAGATTCCCAAGACATCTGGGGAAGAAGCTGCCAGGCTCAGTCATGGGCCACAAGCACAGAGCGCTGTGTTTTGCTGCTGTTCCCATGACTACGTTTGCCTCCAGCCTGGAGGGAACAGGATTCCTTCTCAAACTTGCTGCTCTGGTGAAAGTGTTGACCGGCATGCCACCCTCCACACCCCTCCCTGCAGAAGCACAAAGGGAGGTGGGACAGATTCTCAGAAGCAGAGATCAGCACAGCGTGCTGGGATCCGGGGTGGATCGGGTGGATGTATGAAGGCAGAGGAAGTGAAGGGGCTGCAGGGACAGAGAGCGACTGGACTGGAGCTCAGACTTAGGGGGACCTACTGCTTCTTGGGGGTTTCAGTTTAAAGCCACACTAAGTGGGGTGACTTAAATGCTCATGGAATTGGTCAGGCTACGGGTTTGGTATTTCCTATCACTTTCCAAACAGGATTGCATGAGGAGGTTTTGTATTTCACAAAGCTCCTTGGAGAGGAATAGTCTATGCTTTCCTTTGGTAGCATATTCCCAATCTTACTAACACTCCATTTCCGCAGTCATTTTCTGGTTTCACTTTTTTTTTAAATTAGTAATGTTTGTTCGCTTGTTTGTTTGTTTGTTGCATTTCTCAAGCTCTTTTGTCATTAAGGGGAAGCTTTGTGGCCATCCTAACCAGTTCACACACTAAAGAGACTATCTCAGGTTACCCTCAAAACTACCTACACAACTGTCTTTCATAAAGAATGTTCATGCCAATGGTCTATGATAAGGAATCCTTTGAAGTAAGTAGAGGGAAAACTACTTTCTTAACTCTGAGAGAGGAAATTTAGGAAGCTGGTGTTGTATTAACGAAGGATGGATTTCTTCTTTCTACAGTAAGTGTTTATGTACATAGCCTTCAAGTAACAGAAGCAGATATGTAAATAATTGAACTTATGAGACATTATTTACAGAAAAATCTCCGTTCTCTCCGGGATCAAGATATAGAAGAAAAGTTAATTCACTTTCTAGTGTTTACACATAGCAAATGATACCAATTTGAATACTCTTCTAGGTGCTTTACATGCTGTCTTTAATTCTCACCGTAATTCTACAACTTAGTCTGTATTGATCTCATTTTACAAAGAGAAAAACAGGCTGACAGCCTGCCCAAGGTCTAACAGCTCATAATTCTTTTCTTAGCCTAACCCTGGACTTGGGTGACACAATACTCTTTGATCGAAGGAAAAATGCACCAGTTAGCTATGCCCCAAATAGGACCACACATCGACAATAGTGTGGATTACTGTATTTGAAAACTCACATTTTACCACTATCACTGATATATGAGATTTCTCCTTCCACTTCGTCACTTCAGCCTTTCCTAGAGAAAGTCTCTGGGTTTCTATTATTTTCTGTAATTTCTCAAACTGAATGTCTGTTCAAGGCCAGAAAAACCAGGCAACCTGAAGCTAAGTTGCTATCGAGTTTCATTTTACATCTATTTCTTTTGGTTTCCAAACTGGCTGTATAGATTTTCTTCATTTCTATAATTTTATTAAGGAAAGAAGTCGTTAATGAAAATAGAGTGAGAAAATATGTAAATTAGTTAAAACAGACAGAAAATTAATATCCATAAAACACAAGGAGTTTCTTCAAATCAATGAGAAAAAGCCAAGCAAAAAGGCAGTGGATATAAATAAGCTTTCCACAAGAGAGAAATCAAATGACACAAAATTTGTGAAAATACGCTCAAACATACCTCTAATCAAGATGAGATCATGAATTCCTCTTCTGTTAATAAAAGAGTAGCTTGTGTTAGACTAACTTCCAACAGATAAAAAAATATAAATTTTGAAAAAAATATAAAAATCACTTAATTAGAGATTAATGAAAAGGAGGCACAAAACCCGAGGGAACTTAATATTTTAAACAGGGGCCTGCACAGGGTGAGATGCAGGATTATATGGCTTTTTCCTGAGAGCACACGCTCACCTGGGTGGAATAAAGTTGCTGAGACTCAAGCAGAAAGCCAGCGATTACCGCCTTAAGAAGTCAGAATACAAAATTTGGGAGGGATTACCGCCTTAAGAAGTCAGAATGCAAAATTTAGGACCACCAGAGTGTGGAAATTGAAAGAAGAAATCACAGAAAGGATGATAGACAAATGAGAAGTTCTACTTCCAAACATAAAGTCTGCCCAAAATTTTAGCTAATGTCTGATTTACATATGCACAGGAGAAACTTCAGGTGGATCAGCAGAAAAGATGAGTAAAAGGGAGAGATTTTAGTGGTGACAGAGAAACAGGGTTTGGAGTTTGAGTTCAGTCAGGGTAACTCACTGCTAGAATGTTCTTCAAAAAATATATAAGAAAATCCAATGTCTGCAGTGTAATAGCCAGACTCTCAAGTACGCAATCAAAAATTAGTAGGCATGCAACAACAACAAAAAGCAACCACAGCCAAGAGAAAAAGCAGACAATCAAAACTGACTCCAGCCCAGCGCGGTGGCTCACGCCTGTAATCCCAACACTTTGGGACGTGGAGGCGGGGGGATTACGAGGTCAGGAGATGGAGACCATCGTGACTAACACGGTGAAACCCCGTCTCTACTAAAAATACAAAAAACTAGCAGGGCGAGGTGGCGGCGCCTCTAGTCCCAGCTACTCGGGAGGCTGAGGCAGGAGAATGGCGGGAACCCGGGGGGCGGAGCTTGCAGTGAGCCAAGATGGCGCCGCTCACTCCAGCCCGGGTGACAGAGTGAGACTCCGTCTCAAAAAAAAAACAAAACTGACTCCAAGATGTCGTATATGTTAAAAATTAGCAGAAAATAACTTAAATCAGATATTATAAATATGTTTAAAACCTTGAAGGAAAATATAGTCATAATCAATGAAAAAATGACAAATACAGCAGAGTAAGAGAAACTATTAGAACAAAACCCAAATGAAAATTATAGAACTGAGAACTCCATTAACTGAAAGAGGGAATATAGTGAAGTAGCACAGGAAAGAATCAGTAAAATTGAAAATGAATGTACACAATAATACAACCTGAAGAACAGAGAGGGTCAACAAAAAAGCAAATAAATAAAAGGACAGCATCTCACAGACCTAAAGGAGAATATCCAAGTTATAAATTTATACGCAGGCCAGGCGCGGTGGCTCACGCCTGTAATCCCAACACTTTGGGAGGCCAAGGCAGGCAGATCATGAGGTCAGGAGATCAAGACCATCCTGGTCAACGTGGTGAAACCCTGTCTCTACTAAAATACAGAATATTAGCCGGGCGTGGAGGCGCGAGCCTGTCCCGTGCCTGTGGTCTCAGCTACTCAGGAGGCTGAGGCAAGGGAATAGCTTGAACCCGGGAGGCAGAGGCTGCAGTGAGCCGAGATCTCGCCACTCCACTCCAGCCTGGTAACAGAGCAAGACTCCGTCTCAAAAATAAATAAACACATAAATAAATCAATAAATAAATAAATAATTTATACACATAATTGGAGTTCCATAAGGGCAAAGCAAAAAAAAATTAAGAAATGACGTTGAAATGTTTCCAATTCAGTGAAGAATATAAACTTACAGATTCAAGGTTCTCAGTGAAGTCCCAGTAAAATAAAAATTTTTCAAAGAAAAAAGAAAATCTTGAAAATAGCTGAAGGAAAAGGCACATTACATACAAGAAAACAACATCAGTGTTATTTATCTTCTCACCAGACACAGTGGAGGAAATGGAATTAACATCACTAAAAGTGCTGAAAGAAACTGTAAGCCCAGAATTCTTTGTCAAGTAAAATTATTATTTAAAAATGAACATAAAACAAAAACATTTATTTCTTGTTCTGTATATCTGCGTAACAGGTAAATTTTTGTAGTCTGAAGGCAAATGACACCAGGTAGATCTATAAGAAGGAAAGAAGAATACTAAAAGTGGTAGTTGTATAGGTTGCTATCAAAAGTTGTAATTTTCTCAATTTAACACATATCGCTATTTAAATATTACAGCAATGCATTGTAAAAATAATAACATACATAGTTGTAATATACATATAACAACAATAGCACAAAGGATGGAGGAACTGTTATAAATTTCTTACTAATTATGTGAAATAATATATTAACCCTAAGAAGAGCATTATTAAAGATGCAGTGTAATCTCTGCAGCAATCACTAACACATAATGTAAAGTGTAACACATAATGTAAAGTGTAACACATAATATAAAGTACTAACACATAATGTAAAGTGCTAACATAATGTAAAGTGTACCACATAATGTAAAGTACTAACACATAATGTAAAGTGCTAACACATAATGCAAAGTGTACCACATAATGTAAAGTACTAACACATAATGTAAAGTGCTAACACATAAGGTAAAGTGCTATAGTCAAAAATACAATTAAAGAATTATATTAGAAGCCTAAAAGAATATTTGAATAACCAAAAATAGGAGAGGAAAAGAAGAATAAAGGAATAGTTCAACAAACAAAAAAAGATAAATGAAAACAAAAGAGAAAACCACAAATAGACTATATTAATAATTACATTGAGTGTAGGTTAATTTTCATCCAAGTAAAAGGCAGGGATTCTGAGACTGGATAAAAAATGTAAACCTCAATGATGTGCTAGCTACTAGATTCCTGTAAATATGAATATCAACGTAAAACATAAGTATACAGGTTGGAAGTAAAAGGGTGAAACATACATTGTATATATCTTATAAAAATAAGCTGTAATAGCTACATTTTATTTTTAATTTTCGTGGGTATGTAGTAGGTGTATGTATTTAAGAGTACTTGAGAGATTTTGATACAGGCATGCAATGTGTAATAATCACATCAGGGTAAATGGGGTATCCATCAACTCAAGCATTTATCCCTTGTGTTACAAACAATCCAATTATACTTTTAGTTTTTTTAATGTACAATTAAATTATTTTAAATCAGATTATTATATTTTTTCCTATAGAGTTGCTTGAGCTCCATATTCTGTTTATTAATCCTTTCTCAGATGAGTAGTTGGCAAATATTTTCTCCCATTCTGTGGGTTGTCTCTTCACTTTGTTGATTTTTTCCTTTGCTGTGCAGAAACTTTTTAACCTGATGTGATCCCATTTGTCCATTTTTGCTTTGGTTGCCTGTGCTTGTTTGGTATTACTCAAGAAATCTTTGCCCACTCCAATGTCCTGGAGAGTTCCCCCAATGTTTTCTTTTAGTAGTTTCATGGTTTGAGGTCTCATATTTAAGTCTTTAATCCATTATGATTTGATTTCTATATGTGGCGAGAGATAGGGGTCTAGTTTCATTCTGCATATGGATATCCAGTTTTCCCAGCATCATTTATTGAAGAGACTTTTCTTCATACAATGTATGTTCTTAGAATCTTTGTCAGAAATTAGTTCACTGTAAGTGTATGGATTTGTTTCTGGGTTCCATATGTGTCTATTTTGTTCCATTGTTCTGTGTGTCTGTTTTTATGCCAGTACCATATTGTTTTGGTTATTATAGCTCTGTAGTACAATTTCAAGTTAGGTATTGTGATTCTTCCAGTTTTTTTCTTTTCACTTAGGATAGCTTTGGCTATTCTGGGTCTTTTGTGGTTCCATATGCATTTTAGAATTGTATTTTCTATTTCTGTGAAGAATGTCATTGGTATTTTGACAGAGATTGCATCAAATCTATAGATTGCTTTGGGCAGCAGGGTCACTTTAACAATGTTGACCATGTTTAACAATGTTCCAATCCATCAACATGGAACATCTTTCCATGTTTTGATGTCTATTCAATTTCTTCCATCAGTGTTTTATAGTTTTTATTATAGAGATCTTTCACTTCTTTGGTTAAGTTAATTCCTAGGTATTTAATTTTATTCATGGCTATTGTAAATGGGATTACTTTTTTATTTCCTTTTCAGATTGTTCACTGTTGACATATAGAAATGTTAGTGGTCTTTGTATGTTGATTTTGTATCCTGAAACTTTACTGAATTTATTTATCAGTTCTAATAGTTGTTTTGTAGAGTCCTTAGACTTTTCCAAATATAAGGTCATATCCTCTGCAAACAAGGATAATTTGATTTCTCCCTTTCCAATTTGGGTGCCCTTTATTTGCCTCTCTTGTCTAATTCCTCTAGCTGGGACTTCCAGTACTATGTTGAATAACAGTGTTGAAAGTGGACATTTTTGTCATGTTCCAGGTCTTAGAGGAAAGGTTTTCAGGTTTTCCCCATTCATTATGACACTAGCTGTGGGTCAGTCATATATGGCTTTCATTATGTTCATGTATATTCTTTCTATACTGTTTTTTGAGGGTTTTTTTTGAATCATGAAGGGATGTTGAATTTTATCAAATGGTTTTTCAGTATCAATTGAAATGATTATATGGTTTCATCCTTCATTCTGTTGATATGATGTATCACATTGATTGATTTGTGTATGTTGAACCACCATTGCATCCCTGGGATAAATTCTGCTTGGCTATGATAAGTGATCTTTTTAATGTATTGTTGAATTTTGTTTGCTATTATTTTGTTGAGAAATTTTGCATCAATATTCATCAGAAACATGGGTCCACTTTTTTTTTTTTTGATATGCCTTTGTTCGGTTTGGGTATGAGAGTAATACTGGCCTCATGGAATGAGTTTGGAAGTATTCTATCCTCCTCTACTTTTAAGAATAGTTTGAGTAGGATTAGTATTAGTTCTTCTTTAATTGTTTAGTAGAATTCAGCAATGAAGCCATCAGGTCCCAGGCTGTTGCTTGCTGGGAGACACTTTATTATGACTTTGATATCATTACTTGTTATTGGTCTTTTCAGGTTTTGAATTTCTTCGTGGTTCACTCTTGGTAGGTGGTGTGTGTCTAGGACTTTATCTATTTCTTCTGGATTTTCCAATTTATTGGCATACAGTTGCTCATAATAGCCATTAATCATCCTTTGAATTTCTGCAGTATTGATGGTAATGTCTCATTTTCCATCTCTGATTTTATTTATTCGGGTATTTTCTCTTTTTTTCCTAGTTTGGTGAAAGGTTTGTCAATTTTGTTTATCTTTTCAGAAAACCAACTTTTCATTTTGTTAATCTTTTGTATTATTTTATTCATTTCAATTTTATTTATTTCTACTCTGATGTTTATCATTTATTTTCCTCTACTAACATTGAGTTTGGTTTGCTCTTGCTTTTCTAGTTCTTTAAGATGTATTGCTAGGTTTTGAAGTTTCTCTTTCTTTTTGATATTGGTGTTTATAGCTATAAACTTCCCTCTTAGCACTGTTTTCACTGTATCCCATAGGTTTTGATATGTTGTGTTTCAATTATTATTCATCTCAAAAAATTTTTCAATTTTCTTCTTTATTTCTCCATTGACCCACTGGTCATTCAGGAGTATATTATTTATTTTCTATATGTTTGTATAGTTTCCAAAATTCCTGTCTTTATTTATTTCTGATTTTATTCCATTGTAGTCAGAGAAGATATTTTATATTAGTTCAGTTTTAGTGAATGTTTTAAGACTTGTTTTGTAGCCTAACATATGGTCTATCCTTGAGAATGCTCCATGGGCTGAGGAGAAGAATGTGTTCTGCAACCATTGGATGAAACATTTTGTAAATATTTATTAGATCCATTTTGTCTTTAGTGTAGATTAGGTCCAATGTTTGTTGATTTTTTGTCTGCATGATCTGTCCAATGCTGCAAATGGAGTGTTGAAGTCTCCAGCTTTTACTGTATTGGGGCCTGTCTCTCTCTTTAGCTCTAATAATATTTGTGCTTATATATCTGGTTGCTCCAGTGTTGAGTGTATATATACTTACAATTGTTATATCCTCTTGCTGAATTAATCCCTTTATCGTTTTATAATGACCTTGGTCTCTTTTTATAGTTTTTGTCTTCAAATCTATTTTGTCCAATGTAATTATAGCTGCTCCTGCCCCTTTTTTGGCTTCCATTGGCATGGAATATATTTCTCCATCCCTGTATTTTCAGTCTGTGTGTGTCCTTATAGGTAAAGTGTGTTTCTTGTAGGTAATAGATGGTTGACTTTTGCTTTTTTAACCATTCACCCACTCTACATCTTTTGATTGATGAGTTTAGTCTATTTACATTAAATGTTATTATTAATAAGTTAGGACTTACTCTTGCCATTTTGTTGTTTGTTTTCTCACTGTTTTATGGTCTTCCTTCTTTCACTCCTTCTGGTCTTCCTTTTAATGAAGGTGATTTTCACTAGTGGGATGATTTAATCTCTTGCTTTTTATTTTTTGTGTATCTATTATATGTTTCTTGATTTTGAGGTCACCATGAGGCTAGCAGTTCATACCTTATAACTGATGACAACTTAACATTGATTGCATGAATAAACAAAGCAAAAAGAACATTAATGAAAACTCTACAATTTAACTTTGTCCTCTTGCTTTTTAACTTTTTGTTGTTTCTACCTATATCTCATTGTTTTGTCTATGTTTTGAAAAAAGTCGTAGTCATTATTTTTTATTGGTTCATATTTGAGTCTTTCTACTTAAGATAATAGTAGTTTATGTTCCATAGTTACTGTGTTACAGTATTCTGTGTTTTTCTGGGTATGTACTATTACCAGTGAGTTTTGTACCTTCAGATGATTTGCTATTATTAGCGTTCAGATAAGTTTAGTACCTTCAGTGAGTTTTGTTCCTTCAGATGATTTGTTCTTATTTGCTAATTAGTGTTCTTTTCTCTCAGACTAAAGAACTCTCTTTAGCATTTCTTGTGGGACAGGTCTGGTATTAGTGAAATTCCTCAGCTTTTGTTTGCCTGGGAAAGTCTTTATTTCTCCTCCTGTTTGAAGGATGTTTTCACTGGATAAACTATTCTAAGGTTAAAGGTTTTTCCTTCAGCACCTTAACTATGTCATACCAATCTCTCCTGGTCTCTAAGGTTTACACTGAAAAGTCTGCACCAGGCATGTTCGTCCTCCATTGTAATTTATTTCTTTACTCTTGCTCCTTTTGGGTCCCTTCTTTATCTCTGATTTTGGGAGGTTGATTATTAAAAGGCTTGTGTTAGTCTTCTTTGGGTTAAATCTACTACATTACTATAAGCTTCTTGTACTTGAATATTGGTACCTTTCTCTAGGCATGGGAATTTCTCTGTTATTATCTCTTTGAATAAGACTTCTACCCCTATCTTTCCCTTCTAATGCCAATAATTTTTGGATTTGCCCTTTTGAGGCTATTTTCTAGATCTTGTAGGCAGGCATGCTTCATTCTTTTTTATTGTTTCTTTTGTCTCCTCTGACAGTGTATTTTCAAATAGCCTGTCATCAATCTCACTAATTCTTTCTTCTGATTGATCAATTCTGCTATTAATAGACTCTGATGCATTCTTTAGCGTGTCAATTGCATTTTTCAACTCCAGAATTTCTGCTTGATTCTTTTAAATTACTTCAATTACTTTGTTAAACTTATCTGATAAGATTCTGAATTCCTTCTCTGTGTTATCTTGAATTTCTCTAAGTTTCCTCAAAAGAGCTATTTTTGAATTCTCTGAAATATCACATCTCTGTCTCTCCAGAATTGGTCCCTGGGACTTATTAGTTCATTTTGGGAGGTGATGTTTTCCTGGATGGTCTTGATGCCTGTGAATGGTCGTCAGTGTCTGGGCATTAAGGAGTAAAGTATTTACTGTCATCCTTGCAGTCTGTTTTGAGCTGCCTGGAGCTGGGGGAGGGATGACACAAGCACCCCTACGGCAACCACCACTAGGACTATACTGGGTCAGATCTACAGCCAGCACAGTACTGGGTCTCACTTACGGCCTGCAGTAATCTAGGCTCCTCTCTGACCCAGGACAGGTCCAGAAATGCTATCCAAGAGCCACGCCCTGGAATCAGGGTCCCCAGGAGCCCACTTTGTGCTTTACCCCACTGTGGCTGAGCTGCTGATAAGCTGCAAGGTACTCTTCCCTCTGTTTTTCTCAAGCAGAAGCAGTCACTCCTCATAGCAGCCACAGCTGGGAATCTACTGGATCACACCTGAAGCCAGCATGTTTCAGAGTCTCAACCAAGGCCCATAGTATGTACTACCTGGTTACCACAGCAGATTATTTATTGCCAAAGGGCTCTTTAGTCAGCAGGTGATGAATCCTGCCAGGTGTGGGTCCTTCCCTTCAAGGCAGTGGGTTCCCTTCTGGCCCAGGATATGTCTAGAACTGTCATCTGGGAACTAGGACCTGGAATGGGGGTCTTACAACTCTGCCTGGTGCCCTATCCCAGTGTGTCTGAGCTGGTATCCAAGTTGCAAAACCAAGTCTTTTTTTCTCTTCCCTCTCCTCAAGTGGAGGGAAGGAGTCTCTCCAGGAGCTGCAAGCTGCGCTGCCTGGGGTTGGGAGAAGGTCATGCAAGCACTCTCATTGATGCCCCATCTGGTGTCCCACTAGGTTGTGTGCCCTACACATCTATTGGCTTTGAGCCCAGCACAGCACTAGGAGATGCCGAGGATGTATAGAGGAGAAAGAGGCAAAGAAAAAATACCAATCTGAAATATCTATTGTCTCCAGTTAATCTTTAGTTACAAGAAAATAAACAACACTAATGTTTAAATTAAGGAAGAACGGGGGGAACATAATAAAACAAATCCGAGCAGAAGATAATAGATTATTTGGACAGAATACTCTAAAATTTCTCATCCAAAAGAATTTACCAAGTCAATATATTCAATCAATTCATAGAATCTTCAAATAGGAAGATTCATATGCACAGTTCCAAAGTATTTGTCCTGATATTGTATTATACTGATTTTGTGGCATATTTACTATAGAAATTAAGTTTTCCTCAAGCTAATGGTCAAAATGACTTACATTATTCCCACATAAAGACCCCAAAAATGTATGTTAGGTGATAAAACCTCAGGCTGGGATAAACACTGTACTGTGCAGAGTCCATACAAAGTTTATCCATGTAGATTTGAATTTAATTTTCTTTCCCAAAGCAGAGTCTCAGATTAACATTTTTAAGTCTTTAAGTTTCGAATATTGTATATTATGATGATCCACCAATAAATTCTAGTAAATTCAAGGAAGTTAAAAATAAATAAATAATAAAACATAAGGATTAACTCACTATGGAAGACTGAAGTTAAATCAAAGTGTAAATATTTTCTTAGCATGACTTTGATGAAATGACTCTTCTTCTCACCCATAGTAGCAAGTGTCAGTGACCTGACTTCACAAGAACAGGAAGTTTGTTCCTAACCCCCCTCAGGGTGCCAGATCTGGTGCCAGCCAGGGTAGAGTACCCCATAGGGGATATAGTTCAAGACAGGAAATACTAAATTAACACCACAGTCCAATTATCCACTTCTTCCTAAGGACACAGACAGTGAATGGTTGAAGCCAATCTGGCTACTGAATTTCTATTCAAATGTCTAAAAGAGAAGTCCTATCATGGAAATATGGAAGCAACAACATGAAGATACCTCCTTCCCTCCTAACACAACCAAAGGAAACATGTTTCCTCTCATTCCTCACCTAGGTGTAAATCCATTGGTTCGAAAAGGGAAAAATAAGGTTTGGCTTGGAGCCTTCAAAGGCGTAAAGTTTAGCTAAGTATTTAAACAACAATATCTTGTTCTGTGTAAACTGAGATGATGAGAGAGCCTGCAGTGGCCTTTGTGTTTGTTTTGATAGTTACTTTTAGTCCCACTCTATCAGCTTGTGCTAGGAAATATTTCAGAAGTCTCAGAATCAAAAACTGAAATTCAAACACGTGATGGCGGGGGGGTAAGCATGGTTCATTTTTGCTTACATTTTTGGGAACAGCTGATCTAGTTGCTGAGAAAAATGGGCAAAGAAAACCCACTAAAACATACTTTGAAAGGTGGGAGTTCCACAAGCTATCTCCCAGCCAGGAAAATGCAACCTAGTGCCCAGAGCGAAAAGGGAGTTGGGCTAAACCTAAGGAAAAATGAAGCAAAATAGCAATAAAGTCGGGTCAGCCCAAAGGAGATGAAATGTTCTCTTCAGTCTTGTAGTTGTCTCACATTTATTTCCACAGGAATCTCTGTTTCTCAGAAAAACTGTGACTTTGGATGTCTTCTTTCAGGACAGAGTTGGGTGGTGCAGTTCACTGACCAGCTCATGGATGAGTGGCACGGAACATGCCCTCTGGAATGGGCTGGAAGTTGAGGAAAAGGCCCAGTGGTCAGAGCAAGACATCCAAAGAGCGGGGCTGAGGACCTCAAAAGTCATCACAGGCCACCAGAGGGACATCAGGGTGTCCCAGTAGGTATGGATCCCACAGTGGTGGAGACTTGGGCAGCAAGTGGTCCTCAGAATGTCCAGTCCAGGTGGCACGTGGCTTCTTCCTGGGCATGCCAGGAGCCCTGGATGCTCCACTCAAGTGTGTCCAGCTCACAGCTGGAAAAATCGTCTCCCAGAATGTCCTTCCATGCTCCACATAAGACTCAACCCCTCTACATTGCAAAGCCACATGCCCTCTCTTGATCTGATCTGTTCAAACCAATATTGAGTTGACTGTGGGTTTCAGTTCCTTCCAAGACACTGCCATGAGCCCAATATTTTAGCCCTTGGGAAAGATATGTTCCTGGCTCACACATACGACCTTACATACACAGCACCCCACAGACTCCCTGTACATACACACATGGCCCAGGCTCTTGGCATACTGGCATAGATCTTCAGGGCGCATTTTTCCAAAGGAGTGACCTGACCTCAGGAAGTACTTGGTATCCAGAGAATACTTCCAGAAACTCTATCAGCAGGAAGCAGGGCACAACCCCTAAAGTGCAGTAAAGGACAGGACAGTGTAGAGTGACGGGTACTGCAGCAATGATACATGCTTCCAGTATATTGCATGGGCTAGAAGCTAAAAAAAGGCCATCCCCTAGACTTGCGTGCAGCTAGCAATCCAGTTGCAATTTAGGTTCTGCACTCAAAGTCCCCTTCCTCAGGGGACCTGAATTTGAGATGTATTAACCAGTACAGACTGCTTACAGCATCTGTTTCACTGATGCAGGTTTTAGTAGGTCCACGTGGCTCTGGGGCCAAAGGTTTCGAGAGTGGTCTCCCATCATCCGATGGCAGTTAGGATACCGTGTCCTAGTGAAACAGTGGCGGTGGGGACTTTCTGGTCTGCAGACTGTGAGTGTGGAGATGTGGCCCTGAAGAAAGGATGGGGGCAGCAGCTCCCCAGGGTAAGCCAGGGTACCCTTGCCAAGTCCCACTCTACTGGTCAGGGAGCCAAGCTGTGCCTGCTTCTCCAGCCTTCCAACAGTTCTGTGAACATCTAAGCCCCTGTGTGGAACCAACATCTGCTTGGCACCTAGGAGGCATTTATTGCTGTCATCGAACATCATAAATAATAATAAATACTTACTGGCACAGTAGTTGATGACACAAATGATGCAGGCGACTGCACTCAAGGCTTGCCACTGGGGCTTGGTCATCTGACCACATTGCATTGGTGACGTGGGATGCTGGAGCCTATGGCCCCGTGTGGAGATGCAGTCATGCTAGTATCACCTGCCATGACCTGGGATGTGTCTATCTGGTGAAGGACGGCTGTCGCAGCAACACACCAAGGCCCAGGGAACAGGCACTTTGGAGATGCTTGGCTGCTTCTCTCCACACTGAAGAATTGAAAGAAAAGAAACAAAAGGCTGAGAGCTTTACCTCCTTGGCTCACTCACAGACACAAAGTGGTTTTACGATGGCTCTAAGTTTTCTCCACAGCCCCTGGATGCTTCAGCACAGGCTCACATTCACAGCACGGCCCGACAGCCTCCACAGAAGTCTAATTGTTGGTTGGGAAAGAGTGGGACCCAGTCCTGGGGTTGGTGACATTTGGTAGCACTGGTGTAAGTCCAGTTTCACAGAACACCAGGACATCACAGAGCCTCCCACGCCTAGTGATGCTGACACCGGTGCCTGACGTGTGATTGATGGAGATCCTGCCCTGTGCCACCATCATGGGTACAAATACAGATAAAACACCACAGTCTCTAATCTCCCAGATGTATCACCTACAAGGAGAACTGGATGTGCTTGTAGAGAAACAGAAACAAAGCGCTGTTGGAAATCACAGCCGTTAACCAATTTGGGCTGATGTGGGGGTTGGGTTTGGGATTTGGAGACCGTGCTACTGAGGAGGGTTTTCATAAAGACAGTAATATTCGTTCCAGCTTTTGAAAGTGAGCAAGGAATTCTCAGGTTAGTGGATGGAAAAACGTCTGAGTACAGAACAGAATGACAGTTTTGGAGAATGGCACATACTTCAATACAGCTGGATCCCAAATTTCCCTGGGAAGGTCAGAAGGAAATTAGTCTAAAAAGCAGGCCAAGAGTGGTGGTTCACGCCCGTAATCCCAGCGCTCTGGGAGGCCAAGCTGGGTGGATCACCTGAGGTCAAGAGTTCGAGACCAGCCTGGCCAACACAGTGAAACCCCAGCTCTACTGAAAATACAAAACTTAGCCAGGCATGGTGATGCACAACTGTAATCCCAGCTACTCAGGAAGCTGAAGCAGGAGAATCACTTGAACCCAGGAGATGGAGGTTGCAGTGAGCCGAGATCATGCCACTGCCCTCCAGCCTGGGCCACAGAGCGAGACTCCATCTCAAAAAAAAAAAAAATTTAATCCAAAAAATAAAAATAAAAAGCAGGCTAATGTCTTACTAATGACATTTTTGCTTTACAAACAAGTCGGGATTCATCCTGTAGTTAAAATGGAGCTAGAAAAGTCCTCATTAGGGTAATAAGATGATGAGATTTCAATTGCAGATAAGTTGTTCTCCTATGATGCGGAGGAGACAAGTTGAGCCTGGCTCCAGACAGGCAGTCAGCAGACTGTTCACAGGAGAAATGGAATGATGCTGGCCTGAACCCCCAGACTTCTAGGCCGAAGGAAGGGAGCTGCCCAGGTACATGCCTCTGCAATGCAGGGGTGGGGGCAGGGGCGGAGAGCGCAAAGAAATCTAACTGCTCAGTTCCTTCTTCCCCGCCCATTCTTCAGGGGCTGAGGTCACCATTTAGATCCAAAAGGTCTATGTCATTGGCCCAAAGCCCATGGCATCCCCTTGGCTGCCACCGTCAATATATTCTCCTTCAACTAGAGTCACAGACCCTGTGCCTGGAGGAATGGCTCCGGGCAAGGGAAACCAGACATGATGTTTTCCTAAATCCATAAAAGAGTGGCATTTTATTTCAGATGTCACATTTTAACAAGAACAAGGGAGGGTCAAAGAGAGCAGGCAGCACATAAAAATGGACAGCTACATCTCAGCACCTAAAAGAGGGCGTAGCTGGGGAATCTCAGCCCCACAGAAAAGGCAAGCATTCATGGGGGAATGGAAACATGTGGCCATGAGTCTCTAAAGTATTAAATAGCACAATCATTGCATTTGGAGGGAAATCATGAATTAAAATTCAGAGCAATATAATTGGCAGTAGCCAGATTTAAATTTTGTAAAGAAAAATTACAAGTGGCTCACACTTGTAATCCCAGCATTTTGGGAGGCCGAGGCAAGTGGATCACATGAGCCCAGGAGTTCGAGACCAGCCTGGGCAACATAGCAAGGCACCATCTCTACAAACAGCACACAGATTAGCCAGGTATCGTGGCGGGTGCCTGTGCCAGGCATGGTGGTGTGCCACCTGTGGTCCCAGCCACTTGGAAGGCTGCAGTGTGAGCATCACTTGACCCTGGGAGGTCAAGGCTGCAGTGAGCACTGATCACTCCACTGCCCTCTAGCCTGGGAGAAAAAGCAAGACCCTGAAAAAAGAAAGGAAAAGAGAATGCGAGAAAGTGAAAAGAAAAATAAGAAAGAGAAAAGAAAGAAAGAAAGAAAGAAAGAAAGAAAGAAAGAAAGAAAGAAAGAAAGAAAGAAAGAAAGAAAGAAAGAAAGAAAGAAAGAAAGAAAGAAAGAAAGAAAGAAAGAAAGAAAGAAAGAAAGAGAAAAGAAAGAAAAGAAAGAAAAGAAAGGAAAGAAAGAAGAAAGGAAGGAAGGAATGAAGGAAGGAAAGGAAAAGAAAGGAAACGAAACGAAATGAAAGGAAAAAAATTAAGCCAAATACCACAAGATATTTCCTCAGAAACCTCTGTACATAATCACAGCCCGTGGGAGTGGCACAGCTCTGAGTCTTATGAGATTAAACAAAGCATCGGTCAAATATTTTGAGAAACAAAAGGCAAACAGAAGGGATCTTTTACTAATGCAACTTGAGATTACTGAGATTTGAAAATATATAATATGGAAAGATATTTTTGTATTGGGGAAGAGGAGGAAGAGAGCTCCATTATTTAAGGGAATATGTGCCTTTTTTAATCCAGCTAAAATTTGAACTAACTAAATAACAGAACTTTCTGTGCACATCAAAACAACCCCAGGAGCTCTTGGCAGGGATTCCAAGCTCCTGAAAACACCTGCCCACTTGGAGAGACACAGCTCTGACCGGCTAAAGGGCATGGACACTCTGAGCACAGAAGGTTTTATCAGAATTCCAAAAGATTCCATACACACCCTCTACAGAGGGGCCCTTCAGAAATATCCATTTTTGCTAATGTTTGTATTTCTTTTGCTGTTATTTGAATCTCAGTGGGAATCTCAAAATGAAAAAGGAAAGACTGTTTTCTGAAATCAGTTCTCTACTCTTCCGCCTTCCTGAATGAAAGCCAGCACTCAGCCAAGACTCTCATCTGTATAGGTGTAAACACACCGGACGTGTGGAAAGCTCCCCTTTCCCATTCATTACGGTCATCGATTTGAAAAGAAAAAAGCAGGGGTCATTTATTAGAGGTTATTTTTCATGCAAAACACCCCATGTTAGCCGTCATTCAAAGGACTTTAGTCTACGCCCTCACTCGTATATTAGCAGGGCTTCGGGTCATAACCTTTTATGGCATTTGGAATTCCAGAACCTCTGATTAGTGCAGTATTTACATATCCTTTGGTAGAAACGTTCCTCCGTGGAAATGCATGAAGTGTTGTAAATTTGTTTGGCCTTTAGTCTAGACTATACATGAACTCTGAATTCAAAGCAGGGTACATTAAACGATATTACTTTATCTTGTGATAGTGTTTCCATTAGTGGGACTCCAGTTAACCCGTTAGAGATAAACCAGTCTTTCAAGCCAGGAACATCAATTGAGGGAGGTTTTTTCCATAAAATTAATAGTTGCCACTTACTTGAACTACCTTGACCATCTGATCCCATTTATATGTTTCCATATGAGAGAAGTATCCGTGTCAAAATCAGCCTTGATTTAATGGCCTCAGTGGGATTTGAAATGGTGAGAATTTACTGGAAGTTTTAAGAACATTAATGAATTATTGCATCATTACCTTAGAGGAAGACATCACTAATCCCTGACTTTCTGATCTACAATAATAAGAGAGCATCTTTTGTTTGCATTTCAAGATCAATATATGCTTTGTTTTTAATTTGCCAAATTATATTGTTCCACTAGCTGAGACTACTAAGTCTGCACCTGACTTGTGAATTTAGCCAATGGGTAGACGGTTGAAAATTGCCATACTTCAGTATGAAAAGAGTGGCCCAACAATCTACCAACTCAATGTTACTTTACAGGGTAATTTTTGTTAATAAGTTTTATGTAGAAAAGATGTCCATAAGCTATGGCAGAGGTCTGCCAGGAAACAGATGACTGTATGCTTATTAAAATTCCTGTGCCACTCAAACTGAAGAATATGATGTGCTTTTTCAGAAACAGTTTACAAATCTCCCTTAATCTGCTACTCCAGCTGCACTGGGGTTTTTTAAAGACACATGTGTTACTGTTATCTTCTTCCAAAACACGGTCTTCCTCCTGCGAAATCAGACGTGTGGATGCCTCGTGTAACATCAAATTTCAAAAAGAATTTCATCTCAGACAGCCTAATTCCCACCTGAAACTTCTGAGCATCATTTAAAATACATTTGGTTGCAAGGGGTATCCAATGAAGACATAGCCGCATTTTTTAATTTTATGTTTTTGAACTGTCCACTCTGCGCTGAATTGTGAATGTTGGAATCCATCTTCCACATGTGAAAAATGACAGGGCTGGTGAGTGGTAAGAGGCAGGAAAGGGTTTGAAGATCAAAGCTGGGTGTGACCTGTGGACACTTACAACACTCAGTCCCATTTACAGCCCCTTCAAAACATAGGACGACGGACATGTTTACTTTAGTCTTGAGGCCATTACTCACAAGCTGCTTCTACTTTTTCATCTGACATTGCTTCTTCTTCCCCGTCTTCCAACCCTGTTCTCTTTGCTTGAGAACGGTTTCCATCTTTCTGACTAATCACCCACCAGAACCTTGTAAACAAATGATATGTATCTAATACAGCTGCACTTTCCAAACACCTGTTAACAGCAGATAACAAAATCATATTAGAATTCAATCCATAAAACAGAAAAATATCATAACTGCATTTTATAAGTCAAAAGAATATTAAAATTAGTCATTTCTTCCCAGCCTCTAAAAAGATATGTTAATTTTTAGCTTGGTTTGAGAAACAAGTGTGGTTGAAATAACACAAATTGTCTTGGAAGGAAATCTTCACTTTAGCGTAAGAACATTCAGACTTGTTTTTTTTTTTGGGACCCCTGGGTATTTGTTGCAATCAGAAACATGGTTTGCCAAATAAAATTAGCAGCTACCCTAACTGCACGTGGATATTGGAACGACAATAAGTTATATGTATTATATTACTTAGTACTCACTGTTAATACCCCTGTGGGTGTGGAAATTGTATCTTCAGCTGCGGACCCTGAGGTTCAGAGAGGGAAATTAACTTGTCTAGGGTCATGGCTGGGTTAGTGGTGGCAAGAAAGCGATCTGAGCTCTCTCCCCATCTGTTCTTATGTCCAGCATCTCGGTTGTGATGCACGGGGAGGGGTTGCACCCTGAAGATGCCCTAGTTGTGAGGTCAACCTGATCCAAAAGAACTTAAAGCTGCCCCTGGCCTGAAGGAGGCAGTGAGTAGTGTCCAGATGTGAAAATACAATGAAAAAGCTGATTCTCGTCTCTTTTGGAAACAGACTGGCCATTATCCATCTTTGTTATGGGATCTACAGTCTTCCTGGACCTACTGAAAATGCAGGTATAAACAAATGCAAATGGTCTGAGGATGACCCAGTGTTCTGGATTCTCCACTCCATGAAACACTTTTATTACTGCAGGGAGTCACAGCATCTGCCAAAGTAAAAATCTGTCACACAAAGAGGAATAAATATCTGACTAAATGGGTAAAACAAAATCAAGCAAACAGGACATGGTCTCACCAGCCACCTGTAGCTCTCCCAACACACATGAGAGGAGGCTGAGCATTTTATCATCACTATGATCATAATCATTTTATAATCACAACCGAAACCTACCAAATGACAACCAGGCTTCCAGGACAGGCTGTGCACACGCTGTCTGAGGGAAACGGGGGGACACCCACAAACTCTACAGCATTATCCTGCTAAAGTAGGTCAGAGCAATGAACTTGAGTACTGTGTGAGTAATCCACTCTGATAAGAGTCTAACATGACTTTAATGGGTAGAAAGGGAAGTTTAACTTCAACTGCAAGTCCCAGCAACCTCCTCTCTGTGAAGACATGCTTACCGTTGTGTTATTTCTCTTTCTTAGGCATAAAAGTGAAATTCTGACATTCTGTTTAAAAGAAAATAAACATTTGTTATCACTTCTATAGAATAATTTTACTTCTGCTGTGGTCATTAAAGTCTACATGAATGGAGAGGGTGCAGAGGGGCAGAGAAAAGTGGAGGACATTTGTAAGGGCCCAGGTGGGCTGTTTGGAAGGTGTGAGGTACGCGAGGGAGGAGCTAGTGATTAACGCATGTGGTCATCACCTGTCCCTTATTGCAGCCAAAATCTGGAGCCGGGCACAGGCACCAGCATGTTCTCTCTGGTTCCACTAACAGCCCTTGCTCAGGCCCCTCCACAGTCATTTCTATTCAATCTGGGCCATGTCCCTTTTCCTTTTAACAGTAGAGAGGGGCCGGGCGTGGTGGCTCACACCTGTAATCCCAACACTTTGGGAGGCCAAGGCAGGCGGATCACTTGAGGTCAAGAGTTCGAGACCAGCCTGGCCAACATGGTGAAACCTCATCTCTACTACAAATACAAAAATTAGCTGGGCATGCCTGTAATCCCAGCTACTCGGGAGGCTGAGGTGGGAAAATTACTTGAACCTGGGAGGCAGCAGTTGCAGTGAACCAAGATCATACCTCTGCACTCCAGCCTGGCCCACAGAGTGAGACTCTGTCAAATAAATAAATAATAAAAAGCAGTAAAGAGGGAAAATCTGGAACCTGCTCAAAGCATCTCCTTGTCCAGTGAGTCACATTCCTGCTGTCTTACTCTCAAATGGACAATGGCTCATTCTGCCCAGCATGTGGATTTGATAAAGGTGGCTGTGCATTAATGTGGAAAGAGGGGCAGTTATTTATTTCAGTCATCAGTCAGGACCCTAGGTAGGAACAGTTCTCAAACACAACTACAGATTCCATTCTGGAACGCAGCTTTAGCTCCAGCAATCACTTCCACCACAGAGAGAAATACGTCCAGCTGTCTTAGGAGCAGGTATTCCTCTCTTCCACAGTAATATTTGCTTGCCTGACCCCCGGCAGTTTCAGAAACAGAGACAAATCCATTTGCTTAAGAAGACAAAACCACGCACAATGCTTAACTCATCAGAATGATTTAGCCGTGGCTGGGTATTGGTTTTGGCTGAGTGCACTGGAAGAAGTCCTGTGTATACAAATTTTTAGATTTCATACTAATACTTTGTCTCCTATCCAAAATATTCCCAATCCAAGACCATGCTCCAAGTCCTGTGGCAAAAAAAAAAAAAAAAAAAAAAAAGGCTACATAAGAATTACCCTGTCATGGAGACATTTGCCAAGCTGGTTTTAAAAATTAACTGTAAATAAACGTGATTTTATGTATGTGGTGGCCGTGAGTTAAACAATCTGGTAGAAAGGCAGGCTCCATCTCATTTCTTATGCACTCAGATATTTGCTAAGCAAATGTAACCACAGTGATAACAAACAACCACATCATTGTACCCAAATGCACCCTTTTCTCCAACATTTATTTTTGTTCCCCTTCTCTAAAAAACGTTCATACCCAGAAAGAAAATAATCACAGTGTGGAAGTCCAGAGCCCGCAGATCAATACTCCCCATTCTGCGAGGACGTTTCTGTCCCCTCTCTCATTGGCTTTTTGAGCATAGAAGATATAAAATAGGCCTCTGAGATTTCAATGAAATAACTCTACTTTATGCTCAGATCACCCATAAAATGCACAATGAGAATCATGAATATAATTTTTATACCCAAATTGAATTCCTAGGCAAGGCAGCAGTTGTACTTTGACTAGTTGACTGGGCTAGTTATCTTCAGCAAACTGCAAGGATAGGTTGTGGACTCCACTCTTTGCTGGCCTGTCAACTCTGCTCTTTTCTGTGGCCACAGACAGCTCACCTAATACCAGGTGAATGTCTTATACTTAAACGTCATCAGTCACAGAGCGTTTGGACAAGAGAATGGGAAGGAAACCACATCATCCTAACTCCAGAAAGCTAACACTACCGAACGCTGGTCGGTCTTACGTCTGTGTGTGGTGGACTGAAGGAGTGAACGCTGAATGAATGTGTGAATAATAGCTTTGAAAATGGTGAAGTGCCATACAAATACAAGTTTTCACAAGAGACCAAATCCAGAAGGTCTGGCAAAAACAGAACTAGAAAGTCGTTGTTATGCCTACAGTCTGAACCAGGTTTCTTATTGCAAGCCCTTCGCTGAAGTTATAAGTGGTTTGTGATTTGATCATGAATTGAAGTATGGCACATATTTAGAAATTCCAAGTTACAAGAAGCTGTAAGCTTATCTAAATCCAATGCCCTCACTTTACTATTAAAAAAATATTCAGCTACTCGGGAGGCTGAGGCAGGAGAATGGTGTGAACCTGGGAGGTGAAGTTTGCCGTGAGCTGAGATCACGCCACTGCAGTCACTGCACTCCAACCTGGGAGACAGAGCAAGACTCTGTCTCAAAATAAATAAATACTAAGTTGTTGTGAGGATTTAATGTGCTTATGCACAGGAAAGGCTTCTCACTGTTCCCGATGCAATAGATACCTCCTCATAGGTTAAATTACGTGCACTACACTACGCCTGAATTTGTAACACCTTGCCAGGTTACCCTATGCTCTTCCTCGCAACTTTGCAAATTCCCATTGTCACCTCCCCTGTGGAGTCTTCCTCACTTCTCCCATCCTCAAAGCAAAATTAACCCTTTCTTCAGCATTTCCTTCAGAGATACAGAGAGCACTTATGTTATGCCAACGGTGTAGTTTCTTTTTCATCTCTGTCTCCCTGTTTCTAACAGTCTGACTCGTATCCAGTATGTGTTCAATAAACTCATGTGAAACCTATTTGTGTCCTTTGGGGCTTAATGGCTGGTAACCAGAAGTGTCATTTTCTCCGGAGAGGCAGACTTTGTCTTGGCCATGAGTCATTCAAATTAGTAATTCCAACAGAGCTAGTTGGTAAATATCACCATGCAGCTATATGCAACCAGTACTAAATGTGCTACTGGCTGAGGCTTTTCTTTGGCAACAAGAAGAAAAGACTCCTGTTAATAATGGAGGAGAAATCACCAGGTACTCTTACTGCACTGTAGTTAGCATCTCGAGTTCTCTCAGAGAACGGCAAACTTCTAATAAGAAGTTCAAAGACATCCTTAAGAACGTGCCATTCAAGTTACATGAATACATTCAAGATGTGAGGAGAACCCTCAACGTAAAAATTACAATACAGGCCGGGTGCAGTGGCTCATGCCTGTAATCCAAGCACTTTGGGAGGCCAAGGCAGGTGGATCACCTGAGGTTAGGAGATCGAGACCAGCCTGGCCAACAAGGTAAAACCCTGTCTCTACTAAAAAAAAAAAAAATTAGCTAGGCGTGGTCGCAGGCACCTGTAATCCCAGCTACTCAGGAGGCTGAAGCAGGAAAATCACTTGAACCTGGGAGGTGGAGGTTGCAGCAAGCCGAGATCCTACCATTGCAATCCAGCCTGGGGCACAAGAGCGAGACTTCATCTCAAAAAAAAAAAATTACAATACAGATAGGCAATCTTATTTTGCATAGAGCTCATGTTCATTTTGTCACCTGAATACAGCAGATCAAATAGTACGGTACCTACAGTAAATCTAGTCAAGCCTCCCAAAGAGGACCCTCTGCAGTGAGAAGCTAAATGTTACTTGGTGCAAATGATTCAGCAGCTGGCATAGCTGAATTTAGAAGCTGGGCTGAGAAGTCTGATGCGGTGAACTAGATTATATCACGTGATGCATCATAAAGTAATTGATATATATACTATGTGCAAAGAGAGAGCTGGGTCAACTTAAACTGTACAGCTTTTTTTTTTAGCTTTATTATGTAATCGTCCTCAATTCATCACAAAGATTTTTAAATCACAAAGATTTTTAGAAGACTCCCCCTGCTTATTGGTAAAACTTAAAGGGCAACTTTTACAGCTGTTTTCTTAAGAAATATAATGAGTAAGCATATTGAGACATTTTTAAACACACACGGGAAAATATTTTTGTCATGTAAATTTTCCAGGGTATGGTTCAGAGAGGCAGTCATTTGGGTTAAGCTATATTAACATGCTTATTTAAAAAATAACTCCAAATTTGACAAGTTGCTCTGCCTTTAAAGGAAAATATTCAGAGAGCTCATTAAAAAACCACAGAGAGAAAACTAAAACCTTCCAAGAGGTATATCTCAACTTCTTCCAAGCTATGCAATTTAATTCAAGTCTTTTTTTCTAAGTGTCTATATTTATTCAAAAGTGACCTGACGCGAAGGTTGGATAATTACTGGAGCGTCTACGCTGATCCAGTACCGATTACTGCGCCGGCTCTTACATCTCAGTCGTCTATCTCAAACACTATTAAATATTAGGGATTCCTGTGATTTGTTTTGTCATCTCTCTACTTCCAACTTTCCTGCCACTCACTGCCGAAAGATTGTGAACAAAAGCCTGCTGCTTTAATCTCAATTTGTTACACTAAAAATGCAAAATTAAAGAAAAATGAGGAAAGTTTAATATTACCAGGGAATGTGATTGATAACATTGTGTCATGTTACAAGTTTTAATATTATAAACTGAGTTTTATGTTACTCTCTTCTAATAGTGACATATTTAACATTTTAAGACTGGATATAATAATTTTATGGGGTAAAATGGATATTATTAGATGATTAGACTGTAGTACTTTGTCAAATTCTTGTATATTAAATACAAGAAAATACAATAAAAATAAGAGACTCTCCTACCGTCTGCTGAGTGAAAGAAGATAATGCATCCATCTACGCGTCCCCCTTGTGCTCAGTGCCATCCCGGACCCTGCTCAGGGCTCTGCGTCACATCGTTCCTGTGGCACCAGATAAAAACCAAACATTGTCTCTTATCTCCATAAGCAACTTACAATCGTTTGTGGCTGGCTATCGTGGCTGAATCTTTGTTTTATTCTCAGGTGGTGCTCCCCGCCAAATCTCACTCATTCCTTGGAACGCATTTCCAAAGCAAATTCGAATCCAAGTCTTGAAGGACAGTTCCCAGGTGACCAGTTAAAGAGGGGTTGATAGGAGAAGAGTTTATTCAAGCAATACCACGTGAGCCTCTTCAATAACAGTAAAAGGCAGATCAGACTTCCGTAGTAGAGTAGAAGTTGCTTGGGGGGCAAAGATTTGACATAGTTCACAATGTGGGCAGGTATGAGACCTAACAGGGGATGTTCATGAAGGAGTGAAATAAGGAAAGGTGAGAAATCAGGTTCTGCACTCAGTTGCCAAGTGAGCTATGATCTAACACCATGCCACCAGCAGCGAGTGGGAAGGTGAGTATGCGGAGACCTGGGGAGGTTCCAGTTCTTCAAAACAGCTGAAACCAAACAGCAACAGGGCTCATCAATTACTATCATCAACAACCACATGCCATCTGTGTTAGCTCTTTCCATGTGCCGATACTGAGTTAAGCATTTCATATACATATGAAATACAAATACTCATCCTCACAGTATTTTTAAAGCATATACTATGTGTATTAGTTTACAGATTAAACTGTAACTCCTCTGCTCTCCTTCCTCTTCTCTTTACACACACTTCTGACTCACAGCCTCCCGTGAGGCAGGAACATCGTAATGTTAAAGACTTTCAAAGCCCCCCATTTCACAACAGCTTAAGATTTGGCACAAGTTGGAGGGTTCAGTAGGGGTACACTCAAAGACAGAACCCAAACTGATTCTAACAGTACAGCTGTCCATCTGGTGTACCTGGATCCAAGCCTGAGAAGTCCTGTTAGCCCATCACCTACACCCAGGTGAGGACAGGCAGAGGCTCAAAGCCCGGGCTTCTCAGTACCGGTTCACCTGTTAATGATTCTCCAAAATCCACGGTTTGGATAAACAGAGGACTCCAATCACCCTTGAATTCACATTCACAATTTTCTGAAAACAGTAAAAGTGAAAAACAAAAATCAATCTTCATTTTCAAATGCTAAGAATGCAATTTCATCCCAAACATCTTTGTGGCTTTTCTCCTCCCTGCCCTCTTTCATTCTCATGCACATGTATTCTATGTCTATATTGGTATTGACGTGACTAAAAAATGCAAACATAGACACAGGTGTAAGTAAAGGTACAGATGTAGTTTAGATTTAGAGTATATAGATATACATATATCTGGTTATATTTCTGTCACATTTTGCGATCTAAATATCTGTGGTCATATTAGCAAGCCAAGATTTTTTAAATCTACTAGAAATATATCAACCAAGAAGAACGCCCACCAGGCCAGTACCCCCTGGTTCTTATGGACTGCCTGGTTGGTCTTTAGCTTTCTCAGGTCATTTGAGAGGTAAAACAGGATCAGTAACATCCCATCCTTATTTTCCACCCAAAGAACCTGTAAGAAAAGCAGGCCCTGAGGCTGGTAAACGTTTGGGTCTTCTGACTCACAAAGTAGAAATGCAGCCCAAGGTCAAGCGCAGGTGGAAAAATCCATATCAGTAAATGCAAACACTGAGCCTCATTTCAGCTACAAATGACGGATTTTTGGTGTGATTTATTATTTCAATAATTCAAGTTCCCTGACCCAAAGGGGGCTTGTAGAGCAAAGTGGTAGCCACAAAGAACAGATAATATATGGAAACAAGCCTTCATTCACACGACTGCAGCCTAAAAGATGTCAAGACAGCCTCGCGGAGCCCAAGCCAAGGACTCCATGGAGATTAGGGTTGGAATTGCAAGAACAGGGCTGTGTCACTCAGACAGTCTTCCTGTCACCCTCTGCTTTCAGGAGGTGTGACATCAGTAAAGACTGTTCACCTCTCCCTTCCGGACAGCAGGTTTTTCCCTGTTAGGCCAGTGGTAAGAACTGTGGGGCAAGGGGCAGGTATTCATCGGCTGGGAAACGAAGAGCAGTCCACAGAGCGGGCCTGAGTTATCGCACCTGTGCCCAAGCTGGCCCACGGTCTGCACAGTTGCTGAGTTTGAAGTTATCTGGAAGACTGTGCGGATGTGTATATTCCAACACACTGTTGGTACAGAACTTGTCTATCTTCCCACACGGAGTAAGATTCTCAGCCTGGGTCCAGCCCCAAGACATTATATTAACTCCACAGTTTTGACAAAAGCCTCTAAAATGTATTTGGGCTTGGAAAACAGTTGATTTCCAGTTGCTTCTTGTTAAAGAAAAGCAATCTGCTAACCAAACAAATTTTTAAAATAGATTACAAGTCAAAACTTTTCTCAAAAATTATTGGTGTTATCTAAAGACTCAAACTGTTCAACTAGCTTCTTAGTTGTACAGATCTACCCAAAATTTAGCCACCTAAGGCCATCAAATGGATGAATTTAGTCATGATAAGTGTAAACAATTTTACATTTGGTCGCTGGCTTAAGATGTTTAAAAATGCTTCATGGAGGCTCAGACTTACTGTCCTGGGGTGATGGGTTTTACAAGGTAGGTCCTGTGGCTTTCTTTAGATGATACAACTAGTTGGATAGGGCTGCACTCCCTATATGGTGCTTTATCCACTCTGCCTGACTAAACACTACTCATCCCTCAAGTCTCAGTGGAGTTCCCAACACAGCCCTTCTTTGGAAGTCTCTCGTGATACCCCGGTAGGGCTAGGTGGCTCCAGGAAGACCCTCTAGCCTCCGTTTCAGTTCGGTATCTCGATCATGACAGGTGCTGACCACAGGCTCACTTCTCCTCCTGCACTCTGGGCTCCATGAAGGCAGAAATCACATCTGTCTTGCCTTTGTGTATCTGATCACCCAATGAATGGATGTGGGCATCTTTTAATCACCTCCTCGCTCTGACACCCTGTACCCAACATAATTCCGGGAGCGGGGTCGAGTTATTGCAGTTATTGAATGTGGTAGATGCTCAAAGAACACACCAGTAAAACAGAGCAGAAGGTGGAGAAGGCTTGTGGCCTCTGCACCTATTAACAATGAATTTTATTGCATAAAAGTAATATTATTTTCATGTTTGAGATTGTCACATGTGCCCACACAGGTCCAGCAGTAAACAAGCTCTACAATACCAGAGAAGACTCGAGTTGCCTAAGTGAATCTGATGTACTGAGAGCAGTAGAGCAGCAAAGTGTTACTGGGAAAAACAAGTCAGACAGTGGGGCCAGGCAGACCCGAGTTCAAATCCTGGCTCTGCACGTTTACAACAGAGACGTTTGATAAGTTAATTAACCTCTTTGAGCCTCCAAGTGGCAATATTAATATTTTCGCATCCCCAAAGTGCAAATAATAAAATCATCCTTAAAAGGTTGTTAGTAGATATAAATAAGATATGTATATGAAGAACACAACAATATGTTTTAAACTAAAATAACTCATTAAAATGCCATGAGAAGCCAGGGTATGTGGGAAGAGCAGAGAATGAAAAGCCAACTTCGAATTTAGTGAGAGAAAAAAGCTCAGAAGACATTTAGTGATTCAGCTGCACTGTTATTAATGTTATTATTTATAAAGCATATTGAGTGCCTAAGACATTTTACCAAACACAGACAATAACTTGGTCTCTATTTTTACTTAACAATCACAAAGACATAAAACAAGCCTGCTAATGTCTGACAGAGTAAGATGTGTTCATGGTGTTTTAAAGAAATGCAGAAACCATGTTGCTGTTCTTACTGCTTCACGTTACTTATGTTGGCAAAGTAAATATATTATCACATACGCCCTCCCAAAACCCTGAAGAAGTTGGAAAAAAGAGAGGGAGACTTGTCATTGGCAATATCATTATCCCATAACAACAACAACAAAAATTCTTATCAAAGTTAGAATGGCACCAAAAATGTCAAGAAATAGAAAAATAATTACTATTCTGGAAGGAATTACTAGAACTACTAGCAAGTGTATACTTTAGATCAAAACCCGAGTCTGGGCCAAGATATAAAAGAGGTAAAACTTCAAAGGTATGTTGCACTGATGTGCTCCCTTGGGTTGGATTCTTTCTCTAACTCACAAAGGTCAGGTGATGGCACTCGACACTACTGACAAGGGGGGCCTGGGTGCTGTGTCTGATCCCTGCAAGGGGAGTGTTCTATACATTACGGCTTGCAATATAGGGAGACGGTTGGTTCATCTTGGCTCTTGCCCCTATCAAAGCTAAAGAAACATCCATCTCATAAACGAGGGTGTTTATAGGGAGCACTTTGGTTGAGTTTCAAATTGTCAAAAATTATAAAGCAGCCATTTTCTAAGTCATCGTACCACCGAGCTAATCGCAGCGACTATTTTCTATTATGACATGTTCGTGGCACAATACGATGGTAGCACATGGACTTGTCAAAACAAATAAACCTTTTTTTTTAATTTAATGAAATCTATTGCACAAAGAGCTAAATAAATTATGGGGTTGAGGTAAATGTCTACTACACCATCAGCATTTAATACCTGAAAAAAAACAGTGGAAACTTTCAGGAATTGACTGAAAACTTAACTGAGCACAAATGAAAGACTCTGTTACGGATGGAAGGACGTACCAGGGGCCAGTGCGCCAGGATCTGAAACACAGTTTACCACTCAGATTGCAAATGACTGTGTGCAGAATTTCCGAAGAGATGGTAAGGCCATGCTGTGGCTAAGAGAGGGGACAAGGAGATCATTCTCAGGTTATCAGAGAGGATTTATGCATGGCCACTGAAATGCAGAAATTGGTTTAGCACCCACATTGCTACTTTCTTGTTTTCAATCAGAGAAGAGATCATTGGCCCAAAACCAGAAAGGCAAGTAGACAATAACTGAATGGACAATTTTAAAAAAATAGAAAGAAGCCTCCTTTAAAGGGAAATGAATGGCTGATGGGTCATCAGCAAGATGGCTGATTAGAAGCCCCTAGCCCTCATCCCCCTACCAAAGAAAGCCAGAACACAAATAAAACAAGCACATTTTGGTGAAAATAACTGAGGGAGAACACCCGAGTACATCAGAGAAGTAACAGAAACCCTGGTGAGCCCAGACACCCAGGATAGCCATGTAGAGAGCAGAAGGAAAAGCCAGGCCTCCACCACCCCATCGCCAACCGGGATCAGCTGGGAAAAAGAAGGAGCTTCTCCCTACAGCCAGGAGGCAAACAAGAGGATTTCAGCAATCCCCATCCACACCTTGGACACCTACAAAACACCGCACCACTCAGGTCCCCTACAGTCCCCACCAGCACCAAGTCCAGCTGAGGGAGCTGCCCAGAGACCACACAACTGTGCTTTCTCCAGAGAAGGAGCCAACACTGTCCCCACTCCCGGTGCAGCCACGTTGCGGTGCCATCTTGCAACTAAATGATGGCTGGAGCATGTCTTGCTTCAGCAGCAAGTAAGCATGGCTCCGCTTCATCCCTGAGGCTAAGTCACTGATGAACCAGCCCAGCCTGATGGCCCGACATCCCTAAGCTGAGCTGCAAGCAACTGTTATCTCTCTCCCCAGGAGGCCAAGCAGAGGTGGGTCCCTTCCACCTACCCCTCCTGCACCCTCTCCAGCCTGAGCTGAAGCAGTGCCCTACCTCCTGGGAGATATAATACCTTGACCACTCTGAGAAGTTAACGCCTCCTCTGTGCCTAAGCTGAAGTAGAGGCCTGCATCCTGCGGAAATGTCTGGGCCACACGGAACAGTCACATATTCTGCACTTGAGCTGAAGCAGCACATCAACCGCTGGGGAAACAGTGCCCAGGCCAAGCTCAGCAGCACAGCGGCTGTGCATCCCAGGACTGAGCTAATGTACTATCCTGCATCTCAGGGAAACACAGCAGTGGCTGAACTGAGACACCCTGCCCCACAGGACAAACGATTCTAATACCCTACTTTCCTGGAGCTGCACTAGCCCTCTAGAGTCTGAGCCTTCGAGATACCCCTCTTTCCAGGGAGTGGAGTCATCACTATGCCATTTTCTGATCCCTCTGTGCCCAAATTACAGCTGTGCTCTGGAGTATTTGCTGCCACTGAACCTATCCTCACAGAGTCCCAGATACTGCCCCCCACCCCCACCCTAGAGTCTAGAGTCACTACTACATGGTGCCTCAAACCCTGGGACCCAAGATGCCACTGAGCCCTATTGGCTCACATTCCCAAACTGCAGCCATACCTGCTCTTCTGGCCCAAACCTCCAGAGCATTCTTTCTTCCCCAGAGTCAGGCCACGGTTGTGCCCTGCCCCCCAAGGGCAAAATCACAGGTACTACTCAGTCCCCAGACTTATACTACTAAGAGGTACCTCAGAGTCACAGATCCTGGCTCTGTGAGCAACCTACATTTAATCCTGCTAGAGAGAGCAAACCTGTACCCCCAAGATTCCAGTGTCATAATAAGTTTGTGAGACCCCAAAGCTAGAAATCTGGCCCCAGAGCCAAACACTTGCACCTGGAACACAGCACTCCTTCAGCTGTTTATAGGCAGTCTCAGACCTGAAACCAAAAGGGAATCTTCTCAGCTAAGTCTCCCCATTATGGGGAAAACAAGAATAGGAAGACCCCAAAAGCCTTGACACAGAGGTCATTAACAACCTATGCTGCCCCTGCCATAAATGTCTACAGCCTAGATCACTGAGGTGCCCACAGTTTTTGCTGATATTGAACACAGCTGAAGAAGCTGCAATGGAGACTATGCCACGACACCTATCTGGAAACTGTTACTATACCCTTCTCAATCAGCACACTAAAACCCAACTGCAAGTGAAAAGCCTTTCTCTATGAAAGCCACTGTAGAAAGTTTGGAAGAAGCAATTGTTCCATCAGATGCACAGACATCAATACAGGAACATAAGGAGCATGAAAAAGCAAGAAAAGACGATGCCACCAAGAGAACATAACTTGTAGTAACAGACCCCAGTGAAAAGAAAATTAATGAAGTGCCAGAAAACGAATTCAAAATAATGCTCTTAAGGAAACTCAACAAGACACTACACATACAGGAAAATAATTCAGTGAAGTGAGAAAAATAACTCATGAATAAGTAGAAAATTAAACAAAGAGATAGAAATCATGAAAAAGAACAGAACAGAAATACTGCAGCTGAAGAATGCAATGAATTAAATTTTAAAATGCAATAAGAGCTTACACAGTAGATTTAATCAAGAAGAAAAAAATGATCTCTGAACTTGAAGATAGGTTACTTGAAATTACCTAGTCAGAGAAAAATAAAATAATGAAAAAGAGTGAATAAAGTCCGTAAGACTTACAGGGGACACCATTAAGCAAACAAATACACATATAATGAGATTTCCAAAAGCAGAAGAGAATGAAAGAGGCATCAAAAAACCTATTTAATGAAATAATAGCTGAACATCTGGACATCCAGGTCCAGGAATCTCAAAGATTCACAAATAAATTCAAACCAAAAAAGATCCTCCCTGAGGCACATTACAGTCAAACTGTCAAAATTGAAAGACAAAGAGAGTTTTCCAAAAGCAGCAAGAGAAAAGTATCTAGTCAAATGTAGGGAATCTGCATTAGACTAACAGCAGATTTCTCCACAAAAACCATACACATCAAGAGAAAATGTGATAATATAGTCAAAGTGATGAAAGAAAAACTTGTCAGTCAAAAATATTATACTCAGCAAAGCTATTTTTCAGAAAAGAAGAATAAATAAAGTCTTTCTTTGACAAGCAAAAACTGAGAGATTTCAATACCACTAAACCAGCCTCACAAGAATTCTCAAAGGAGTCCTATATCTTAAAGCTAAAAAACAATAATCACTATCCTGAAAACATGCAAAAGTATAAAACTCACTTGTAGAGGAGATATGCAAAAGAGAAAGAGAAAATAAACTTTATCACTACAGAAAACCACCAAACCCCAATGATAAACAATAAGAAAGGAAGAAAGGAACAAAATAGCCAGAAAACAATTAAATAAATGACGAGAATAAGTCCTTACCTTATAAAAGTAACATTAAGTGGAAACAAATTCTCCATTTAAAAAACATACATGGCTGAATAAATGAAACAACATGACCCAACTATATGCTGCCTGTAAGAAACTCCCTTCATCTGTAAATACACACACAGACTGAAAGTAAAAAGATAGAAAAATATATTTTGCACAAACGGAAACCAAAAGCGAGCAGGAGTAGCCAGACTTATATCAGGTAAAACACACTTTAAGTCAAAAATTATGAAAAGAGACAAAGAAGGTTATAATACAATAATAAAGGTATCAATTCAGAAAGATGATGTAACAATTGTACATATGCATGTGCCCAGCATGGGAGCACTCAGATATGTAAAGCAAATATCATTTGATCTATAATATAATAGATCAAATCAATATAATAATAGTTGGAAACTTCAAAATTCCATTTTCACCATTGGACAGATCATCTAGACAGAAAATCAATAAAATAAATATCAGATTTAAAGTGACTTCTAGACCAAATGGACCTAACAGACATTTACAAAACATTTTATCCAACTGCTACAAACCACATATTTTTTTTATTAGCACATGAAACATTCTCCAGGATGGACCATATGTTAGGCCATAAAACTATTCTTGACCAATTTAAAAGAATTGAAATCATATAAAGTATCTTTTGTGACCACAATGGAATAAAACCAGAAATCAGTAACAAGAGAAACTTTCAATATTATACAAATACATGGAGATTAAGTAATACATTCCTTAAAAGACCAGTGAATCAATGCAGAAATTAAAAACAAAATTTAAGGCCGGGCGCGGTGGCTCAAGCCTGTAATCCCAGCACTTTGGGAGGCTGAGGCGGGCGGATCACAAGGTCAGGAGATCGAGACCACAGTGAAACCCCGTCTCTACTAAAAATACAAAAAATTAGCCGGGCGCGGTGGCGGGCGCCTGTAGTCCCAGCTACTCAGGAGGCTGAGGCAGGAGAATGGCGGGAACCCGGGAGGCGGAGCTTGCAGTGAGCCGAGATCGTGCCACTGCACTCCAGCCTGGGCAACATCGTGAGACTCCGTCTCAAAAAAAAAAAAAAAAAAAAAAATTTAAAAGATTTTTGGAACAAAAGAAAATAGAAACACAACAAACCTATGGAATACAGCAAAAGCAGTATGAAGAGAGGTTATAAACACCTACATCAAAGAAGTAGAAAGATTTCAAATACACAACCCATGATACATTGCAAGGAACCAGAAAAACAAAAACAAACCAAATCCCAAATGAGTAGAAGAAAATAAACAATAAAAATAAGAGAACTAAATTAAATCGAGACTTAAAAAATACCATAGATCAACAAAAGGAAAAGTTGGTCTTTTGAAAAGACATTTTTAAGTCAACAAACCATTACCTAGACTGACCAAGACAAAAAGAAGACCCAAATAAATTAAATCAAAAAAGAAAAAGAAAACATTACCACTGATATCACAGAAATATGGAAGACTATTAATGAGTATTACAAACAACTATATGCCAAAAACTTACAAAACAAAAAGGAAATGAATAAATTCCTGGACACAAACAACCTAACAAGACTGAACCCAAAAAACAGATAGAAAACCTGAACAGACCAATTACAAGTAACAAGACTGAATATTTAATAAAAAGTCTCCCATTAAAGAAAAGCCCAGGACCCAATGCTTTCACTGCAAAATTCTACCAATCATTTAAAGAAGAACTAATACTAATTGTCAAACCCTTCCAGAAAATTAAAGAGGAGGAAATTCTTCCAAATTCATTCAAAAGGCCAGAATTACTCTGATACCAAAAACAATGAGAAAGGAAAGGGAAGGGGAAGGGGAAGTAGGGCAGAAGGGAAGGGAAGGGAAGGGAAGGGAAGAAAGAAAAAGAAAACTATAGGCCAATACCTCTGATTAACATAGATACAAAAATTGTGAACAAAATACTAGCAAACTGAATCCAGCAGCATATTAAAAAGATCATTCACCATGATCAAGTGGGATTTATCCCAGGGGATACAAGCATGGCTCAAAATACAAAAATCAATAAGCATGATATATCATATTGACAGAATGAATGAAAAAATCATATAATCACCTCATAGAAAGAAAAAGCATTTGATAACATTAAACATCTCTTCACAATAAAAAAGAAACTCTCAACAAGTCAGGTACAGAAGGAACATATGTCAACAGCATAAAGGCTATATATGACATACCCACAGCCAACAGCAATCTGAATGGGAAAAGTTGAAAGCTTTTCCTCCAAGAGCTGGAACAAAAGAAGGATGCCCATTTTCACCACTTTTATTCAACATAGTACTGGAAGTTCTAGCCAGAGCAATTAGGCAAGAAAAAGAAATAAAGATCATCTAAACTAGAAAGAAGAAAGTCAAATTATCCCTGTTTGCTAATGACATGATCTTATATATTGAAAACCCTAAAACTTCCACCAAAACCTTTTATAACTGATAAATAATTTAGTAAGGTTGTAGGATACAAAATCAAAGTGCAAAAAAAATTAGTAATGTTTCTGTACACCAACAACAAAATAGCAGAAAAATCAGTAAAGTGGAATTGTAAAGCAATTCCACTTACAATAGCTATTAAAAAATAAAATACTTAGGAATAAATTTAACCAATGAGGTGAACAATTTCTGCAAGAAAAACTACAAAACACTGATGACATAAACTGAAGAAGACACACACACACACACACACACACACAAAACGGAAAGATATGCAATGTCCATGAACTGGAAGAATTAATATTGTGAAAATGGCTGTACTACCAAAAGCAATCTACAGATTCAATGCAATTTCTATTAAAATACTGACGACATTCTTCACGGACATTAAAAAAAAAAATCCTAAAATTCATTTGGAACCACAAAAGACCTCCAATAGCCAAAGCAATTTTGAGCAAAAACTGGAGTCATGATATAATCAGACTTCAAAATAAATATATTACAAAGCTATAGTAACCAAAATGACATGGTACTAGGGGAAAAAAAAAACTAAAAATGTAGAAACAGACACATAGATCAATGGACCAGAATAGAGAAATCAGAAATAAATCCACATGTTTACAGTCAACTTGTTTTCAACAAAGACATTAAGAACATTAACTGGAGAAGAAATAGCCACTTAAATAAATCGTACTGAGAAAACTAAATATCCATATGTAGAAAAATAAAACTAGATCCTTAACTCTCACTACATACAAAAATCAACTCAAAATGGTTTAATGACTTAAATGAAAGACCCAAAACTATAAAACTACTAAAAGAAAACATAGGGGGTACATTTCAAGACCTTGGTCTGGAGAAAATTCTGTGGAAAAGACCTCAAAACACGGGCAAAAACAAAAGCAAAAATAGACGAATGGGATTATAGCAGTCTAAAAACTTTTGCACAGCAAATGAAACAATCAGCAGAGTGAAGAGACAACTTGCAGAACGGGAGAAAATATTTGCAAACTATTCACCTGGCAAGGGATTAATATCCAGAATATACAAGGAACTCAACAGCAAAAATAATAATAATAATAATCCAGTTTTTAAAATGGGCAAACAAACTGAATAGACCACTCTCAAAAAAGACATGCAAATGTCCAATGAGTATATGAAAAAATGCTCAACAGCATTAATCATCAGGGAAAATCAAAACAAAACCAAAACCAAAGTGAAATATAATTTCACCCCAGTTAGAATGACTATTGTCAAATATATATATACACACACACACAAATATTGGCAAGGATGTAGAGAAAGGAGAGCTCTTATACACTGTTGGTGGGAATGTAAACTAGCTCAACCATTATGAAAAAAAATATGGAGTTTCCTCAAAACAACTAAAATTAGAACCACTATATTATCTAGCAATCCTGTTACCTGGTATATATCCAAAGGAAATGAAATCAGTCTGTCGAGGAGATTATCTGCACTCCCATGTTTATTGCAACACTATTCACAATAGACAAAGTATGGAATAAACAGAACTGTTCCTTAAGAAAAGAATGGATAAAGGAAATATGGTATATATACACAATGGAATACTATTCAGCCATTAAAAATAAAGAAATTCTGCCATTTTTGGCAACATAAATGAGCTTGAAGGACATTGTGTTAAGTGAAATAAGCCAAGCACAGAAAGATAGACACTGCATAGTCTCACTCATACGGGGAAGCTAAAAACGTTGATCTCATAGAAACAGAGAGTATTACAGTGGTTAATAGAAGCAGGGCAGGGGACGGGGGATAGCCGGAGGTTGGTTAATGGATACAAAATTACAGCCAGATAGGAGGAATAAGTTCCAGGGTTCTACAGCACTATAGGGTGACTAACAACGATTTATGTTGTAATTTAACAACAATTTATGGTATATTTTTTAATTAGAAGAGCGGATTTTGAATGTTCCAAACACAAAGACTTATTAAATCTCTGAGGCAATGGATATGCTAATTACTCTGATTTGATCATTGCACATGTATTGAAATATCATACTGTACCCTATAAATATGTACAGCTACTATACATCAATTAAAATAATAAAAGCAAAAAGGAAATGGATTAAAATGTGTAGGGAGACATTTAGCACAGGTCCAGGGAAGTGGGCCCTGCCACACTATGCTGCTGAATCAGCCTTTCTGGGTGGATGGTTATTTGACAAGCGGTAGCAATTATCTTTAAAAAGAGCTACAGTTTCCTATCTAGGGGATGTCCCAAAGAATCAAATAAGAGTACATAGATGGGTGAGCAAAATATAATTCTCAGATATTTGTTTATATTAATTTTAAATATATATATAAAATAATCGATAAGCCCATCAAAACAGAATTGGTGATGCAAATAGTACATCCACAAAATGGATTGCTTTTCAACCATTAAAATAGGGCTTATGAGCACAAAAGCTATTCATGTAGCAAATTAAATAAACCATTTATAAAACAGTATGCAAAATACAATCTCATTTGGGGCAACGTAGTATATTATATCCAATTATAGATCATATCATATATAATGTATTATTTGGAAGCATATATTATTTGAAGGAGTAGTTATCTCTTCACTATGGGGTTTCAGACTAGTTTTTTTGTTTGTTTTTTATTTTGTTTTGTTTTGGCTTACTTGTCTTTTCTAATTTTTTAGAAAATAAACATATTTAACATTAAAGGAAAACAATTTGAAATAAAAAAATAAAGTGACATTAGAAGAAAACGTTGACACTAATGCAAACTAAAAAAGAAAGAGGAGGAGAAAGGAAGGAGGAAGGGGAGGAGAAAAGACATAGAAAAAAGAAAAGCTCCACAAATACGTAGCAGAGAAAGGGAGACAGCAAGACAGCTATTGGAGCCACTGCCAGGCTTTCTTCCCTCAACCTTCGATCAACCAGGTTCATTTGTTTTCAAGCACTGCTCACAGCCTCCCTCTCTGTTTCTGAACATCATTTTTAAAAATAAAATCCTGCATAACAGGGTGGTGAGGACAGCAAACGCTGCTTGACTTTGGGAGCCACAGTCCAAGGGTCTAATAGTTCATTATTAGCTGGAGACGCAACACACATCACGTGCTACCCATTGAATTTTTTCCTACCAATTTATTTTAAAAAATAGTAACCCTATTATCTAAATGAGATAACACTAAATCTAAAATGAGGCCAGACTTCCTGGACAATAGTAATTCATTAGACAGGCTGGCATTCACCACCATGACATGTCTTTAAAATAAACATGGGTGTGAGACACACCAACAGCCACACAGATCTAGAATCAGACTGCTGCTGGCTAGAGGAGGGTGATATTGGGTAGGACCAGAGGCTCTGTTCACCGGGTAACCCCAGATGGCATCCCCAGCGCTTGGAAATGGTGAGGGACTAGGAGCTGGCAGCCCCTCCCCAGTAAACAAGAGGCCCTCTGCATAGAGTCTCAATGCAGCACCCAAGGGAACACAGAGGCTCCCAGCCTGCGTGCCGGGGACAGCAGCTGCGCTTCGGAAAGCACCTGTACACTCCGATGGTGATGGGTCTCAACAGCATTTCCCCGTGTGAAGGTTTCTTTGGTTTACATCATTTGGAGAGTGAAGGCAAGTCTATTGAACGCGGGATGGATATAATATCACTTTCCACTTTCCAGGTTCCTGGAAATTCCCACTTTTTTTGTTTGTTTGTTTTTCAGTCGCTTGCAGGGTTTGGGTGTTGCTGCCAACACAAACCTGTAAAAGAACTGTTTTTCAAAAGGAAAAGAGTTTGAATGAACGCCCCAGGGACACAGGTTTGCTTCCCAGGTCAACCCCCTGTCATGAGAAGCCAGCTGCGGGTTCTTGCCTCTAACCTCTGCACAGGATGAGGCCCCTCTGTACCCCTTGTAACCCCACGTCACAGAGCCCGTTCATGCATTAGCAAGAACACTCACAGCTAACGTGGCTCTAAATCATTTCAATGCGGGAAAGGAAATCAAGCAACTTCTGACAATATGTGAAAAGCATGCATCGTTTTAATACAAACAACAGAGGGGCTATAACAATCACTTGATCCAAACTTTGCTTTTTGGTTATGTTAGGTTGTGTTTAGTTGAATACCTCCCAAGGACACACTTAGAAGAATTGCACACATCATCTGATAGCATTTAGTCAACATCACTTTACAAGGAGCAGTGTTTACGTCTCTCCAAGTGAAGGATTCCGACGTGAGCACATTCACAGGGGAGAGGTGAACATGAAGAAATGCTGAACAGGATGTGCAACATCAATGTGTATTTCCTGTGTATGGGACACCATGCGTCATGCCTCACCACCGAGCCTCGTGTGCTGTGTGGTCCATAATTATCAATGTGTATTTCCTGTGTATGGGACACCATGCATCACAGCTCACCACCGAGCCTCATGTGCTGTGTGGTCCATAATTACCATAAGTCCCCAGGACACCCACAAGAGCCTGCTGAGTTCATCCCGGAATTCCAGGGGAACTTATGCATTTGCAGCTTAAAATAGAAAGAGCAGTGAACTTGGAGGAAGAGAACTTGGGGCCTCGCTCGCGCAGCTCCAGCCCATCATAAGGGCTGTGTCCGCAAAGCACAACTTTCTGTGCCTCCGTTTTTCCAAACTATAAAGCAAAGTTAAAAAGTATCCCGCAGACGTACCCCCAGGGGTCCTGTGACAATGAGGGTAAGAGCACAGGGCAGAGTGGAGAATGCCTTCAAATGTCCATGCTGTTGTTTCAATTTCGGCATGTCCAGAGTAAGGCACATAGTCCGTGACGTTAGAAGATGGGAAATTCGAGATATGTTGATTGGCAAAACAATCTGCCTTAATTAATTTGCATTTGCTGGAAGCCTCATCTGCCCTTGAGGAAGGTGCCGTGACAGTACATGGATCATTAAGCCAAGGTAGTGCGTTCTCCCTCCGTGGGGCTGGAACTTTTGGTGTGAGGAGTAAGAGAGATCGAGCTTTCTTCCTTCACTTGACTTCCTTTCTTTTCTCCTCCACTTTCGAGCAGTGAAAGGTGACACTTACGGAATAGGTGAGGAGAGCTTGCAGGCAGCAGAGAGCTTCTTCAAATGAGCCAGTGAAGGGCCAGGAGCAGTGAAGAAGAGCTGCCAAGGTTGGAGCTGAATCAGAGGGATGGAGACGTGGGTTATAAAATATAAAAGAACATCAGTGAAGGTCACACATGCGTCAGATCAGCTTCACAGGGTGGAAGTCAAAGTTCCAGCCAGCAAAAACAATTGTGTGGCTGAGCTCCCCTGGTCATGTCCCTGGGGAGCCTTGAGCTGATGGTGGACCAGGATTCGGGATTCAGGATTCAGGCTCCTGACTTGAAAATAACTAAATCAGTTGGATTCTAACTTTGCACCAGGGTCTATGTAGGGCCATGTAAGGCCCTAGGCACAGATTTGTTTGCATAGAACACAGGCGGGAGTCGGGAATCACTGGAGGGACTCACTAATCACACCTCTCCCATCTCTAGAACACACTGCTTGACGGATGAGAGAACCACAAGTCACCTACGGATGTGAGTCGGACCTGAAGCTACCCTGAGGTTCGGTTTGTGAGACCCACGCACTTACCCATCCAAACCCAAAGAATGGACTCGGAGGCACAAAGAACAGCAGAAGCCAGACTTTTAATGGCGGTCCTGCAAGATCGGGTGTCTGGTAGGCGGGCACACCCAGAGCAGTTCCAGCAGGTAGTTTATCTGCTATCAGGCAAATCCCTCCCCCAGTTCCCCACTGGTCAAATACTCTGGGGTTACAATCTTCCCAGACATCGCCCAAGTTCTATTATCCCCTTATAAGGATATACCCCATCCCCTTCCCTACTTAAGTTTCAATTTCCCAAAAACAAAACTTTCTTTCTTTTTATGGGCTGACCCCTCCTCTACATTCTGTTCACTTATCATAACCTTCTAGGTGCATGAGCCATGCGGTTTGTTACATTCGCAGGCTGGCTACCAGTACTTAGATTTATCATGCCTTAAAAATGGACCATTTAAAATGTTTTCTTACAAGTATGTCTGGGCATGCATGAAGAATGGCTGGGTAAAGAGAGTCTCTAGCCAGTGAAACAATGTACCTAATATCATCATGCCCACTGGGTCCCAATGACTCATATCAGGGAAAAGGGGGGCCCTGGGCAGGAGCTGATCAACCTATTCTCACAGCAAACCATGGCGGACACTGCGGGGACACTGGGGTTCTTGTTGGGATGTGCCAGTGACAGAGTTGGGGGACAGACTCCCTCATCATGGGTCACAGCTGGTATGCAGCAAGGGATGCCTCTGGAGCAGCTGAGCCTTGGCGCGTTGGACACAGAGTCAGCACTGTGAGAGTGGACCCCCTGCCCACCATATGTGCCCCATGGCCCTTGGCAGGCAAGAGCAGAGAAGAACAAGACTCTGTGACCTGGAGGGGCCCTGGGGATATGAGAGGCTCAGGGACAGTCAACACCGAGACGAATGTTCCCACGGAATGCTGCAACTTGGGTTATCGTTTTAATCTCTTGGGATGAATACTACAATAATATTGGCAAGCATTTATTGGGTACATGCTGTGTGCTGGGAGCTGGATTATACACATATTGTTTTATTTAATGGTAACAACAGCCCTGGGTGGTAAGCAGAGTTATTTCCTCATCCTCTAGATGGGGAAGCAGAAGCTTCAGGAAGTTGGCAACTCCCCGGCATCATGCAGGAAGTGAGCAGCCAAGCCGACATCAAGCCCGGACAGGCTGATTCCAGGGTCCATGCTCTTGGCTCTGATCATCAAGCAAGCTGTGTCCAGGACTGGCTTCTGGGGCATGTAACCAGGGACCTGTGCTTGGGTTCTAATGCTCTGTGAGTGCCGTCTTGAAATTCATAATGATTTTATCTTTTAATTTGTGTTTTATAAGTGAAATCCACTGGAATAGTGGAGCATGTGTCAGGGGCTTGGAGCTTTGATGGGGCTTACACGCAGTCCTACTGTAAAGGTAGCAATGGCCTTGGAGTCACCCATTCATGTGCGATGGGATCGCAACTACATGGGAGGGGAAATGCCAGGCTGAACCTTTTGCCTCATCAAGGCTCCACACACCAGCCCAGGACGGACAGCACTTGTGCCAGGTCATGGGGTGGCCCCCAGTGCCCGTGAAGGTCTGTGCCAGGCCCACATGCATGTCTGCATCTGAAGGAACCTGATGCTATAGAGTAACTAAAAATCACCATGATAGCAGAGAGAGAGAGACCCAGAAGAAACGCAAAATATTTCTGTGGCACCTGTCCCTCTAATGACATCTTTCATCTTGCTTCTTTAACAAAGGGCCTCCCTGCATTTTCATTTTACACTGGGCCCTAAAATTATGGGGCTGGCCCTGTGTGCACAAATTTCCGTGGAAACACAAAAGACCTGGCAATTAAATCTGCATGAAAAATTTGGGAAGGGGTTCATAGGAAATTTGAACTGGATAGTGATACATTTGTTTGTGTAGGTATTCAAAAATATCTTTTGAATTAACAAATAACTCATGCGCAAGCCTTTGCACAATGGATTGGAAGATAGGCACCTGAGGCAGAGGACACAAAAGAGGCAAAGATATAAAGATTCATGCATATGTTTATTTAATTAACATATTTCCATTGAGTGTTTCCCTGATGCCAGGCACTGAGCTGGTCACTAAACCCCTCCAGGGAGTGGGAAAAACTCCGCAGGGGAAGCCCATGATTGATTGTGACTGGAAGCTATGGTACTTGGATTGAGAGAAATGACAGTATGAAGAGAGTTGAGTTTAGAGCGATCGATTTGGGGTCATGTGAAGGGTGACTGCTTCAGGAAAACAGAAGCCAAGCTAGGTATTCTCCGTTTAATGCGGGAAATCATTGGAGGCTTCCACAGCCTCCTGGAAGGCTGGAGGGTGAAAGATGGAACCCAACTGCTCAAGCAGATAATTTTCAGGATACTCAATGCCACCAAAGCTTTCAGACATCCCAGCAGGAGCTCTCCCCCAAGCACAGCTGCAGGCAGTACCAGGTGGATGTTGCTCAAGAATGCACCTTCCACCTTTGTTTCTGCCAGCAAGTCTACTGGAGAGTAACAGTTCTCCTTATCCTCCACCTTCCAAACCTCCCAACAGTGCCTCTTGGCAGTCTTTAACCTAGAACCCTGCAGCAGAAGGGATGCTGGTCAGTGTAGCTGCGGGCTTCTCTTCTGCAGGGCACAGGAGACTCTGGAAGAGATTGAGGCACAGTTGACAACAGATACAGCCAATGCCAACCAGAAAAATATGCGAGTTTTAATACTGTCCGAAGAGTTAAATGGTAGTTCAGGATTTCATTTACAAAGTTAGTTATAAGCTTTGTGGTGGGTAGATGGAGGTAAGAGAAGATGGATGCAGAAAATTCATTTGGGAGGATTTTAATTTTCTGAAGGCAACATGGAGCAGGATTAAGTTAACACAGTGGTGGAAGACTTCCTTGAGAAACATTTTAGAAGAATCAACAATAATTGATGACTGGTTGGCTTTTGGAGGGATATAAGAAGTGTGAATTTACATACTGTTGGTGTCCACAATATCACAAATGCCATCAAAGAAAAGTCATTGCAATATGGCGTTTTGAATTAAGTGCCACTAGGATCTTTTTCATACCTTTCAGCATTTGTCATCTAAAAATCAGGCTCCCATGTCCTCATGGCAGTCGTTGAGAGGAATGCTAAAGAACATATGCCCTCTGGCAGCCCCATACGAATTAGTCCACTGGCCTCCACTGCATTTCACCTCAAAGTTGACTTTGCATTGTCATCCAGGTGTCTGCTCCTCCTCTAGTGATTCTCCTGCTCAGGAGATGCTCCTCCCATTATGCCTCCCAGAAATCTGGAAGCCAGCCTTTCCCTTCAGCCCAGTCCCCATCCTGTCTAAGCCATGACAAAATCTTGCCACTTTGCCTCCTAAATATGTATTGATATTGACCAAGGTTTGGCTTCTTTCCACCACCTTTTCAGACCAAGTCACCATCTTCTTGCCCCCAAACTATGAGAGACTTCCCCTTCCAGTCCGCTCTCCACCCAAAAGCCATGACAGGCTTTGACAAACAGAGTTTAGATAATGTCATAACCTACTTTGAAAAACCTTCAATGTGTTGTGTTTTCACTTAGCATCAGGAGTAGAAGTCCTGGCCCTAACATAACCCATCCATCCTGCGTTTCTGGCTGCCACACAGCACTCCAGTACAATTCTGAACCATTCTGATCCTACCTCACCATTCTTTACCTACACTTCTACTCTCATTTTCTCTACTCAGCCAAGTTTCTTCTTTTGAAACGCCCTTCCCCCACCATTCCCCTGGCAAACTTCTACTTTTCCTTCAGACCTCAGCTTCAACATTACCTTACTAACAAGTCCCTGACCCCCTTCCTCCAAATCTAAATCAGGACTCTCATTTTTAAAATGTTAATTTCTTGCTATATGTCTATTTGTGTTGGTATTCATTAAATATCTTTTGAATTAACACATAACTCATGAAGAGACCTTCTCATTTGTATTAACATCCAGCTCATATTCCTCATTTTTCTGCAAGGAGAGCTTGCCAAACGCCGTGCTGCAGTCCAGATACATCCTCTCTCTCTTAATTTTCTCACTTTCTAAGTTTTTAAATCTTTCAAAGGAGGAAAGGCAGTTAGACTAACAATGCTTGTTTTAATAATTTTTATTTACTCAAAGTTCATTTTCAGAATACCAATTCTACATGAGCACTGGGCTAAGAGATGAAGACATGGTGGGGCACACTGGCATTGTTCTTGGTGAATTGCTTTCCCTTCCAGGTGCTCTCAGACCATTTCTTTAGTAATGTCTTCCAGAAGACTGCTCAAGCAAACCGGTATGCAGTGTGTGAATCTACCATCTTATTACTTTTAAAACAAGAGCAACATTTGTCTACTCTTTTGGCACTCCCTCAGTTTTCCCAATCCCTCAAAGGTCACTGACAGTGCTCTCATTTGCCCGTGGTTTCCATGTCTTCAGCTGGAGGCGATGCAGTACAGGACATTCAAATGAATTTCAAGCATCCTGGAGACTCTTGCAACTCCTTCCTCTACCTTTTCTTTCCCTCCCTCCTTTGTCACCTTGCTTCCCTCCATCCTTCATCAAAACGCCAGATGTAGTGTAAGGTATTAGGCACATAAGCATGGCCCTGTCCTCAAGAAGCATTTCCAACAAATCAACCCATGGTTATATAATCTAGAATGTATCTAAAGGTAATAAACAGCCTTGTCGATGCCAGATATCTTATCTTATAATCACTTATTTGCCTTGCAATTATGTTGCTAAGAAAATATTTCAGTGACATTGTAAGTTCATCACAACTGAAGAGTTCACTATTTTTTCTCCTCTGCAATCTTACATTTAACAGAAGCTTCTTCATCATTTCCTAAAGTAGTACTATTATAAAAGAAATAGTCTGGAAATCCCCAATGACAATTTTCTTCTAAGAAACCATTTTAAAATTGCATAACTGATTTACAGTGGCTGCTGAATTCTTTCTATTAATAGTGCAAATTTAAATTCTGGTTCTCCATCAGACATTGCAGAAAGGGGATTGTTATTTTGGTTAATCATAAACCCAGCAGGTGTCCAGCAAAGGGCCTGACTTCTGTGGGCTTCCCTGAGGTGCAAGGGCAGCTGAGTGGTAGACATCCTATGATGTCTGGTGCTGTGATAGGTGCATGCTGCAATCTGAATTCTGTCCACCACTCCATGGAAACTGCCCTTCCACATCAGCAGAGACGGGCTCTTTCTAAACACAATGGCCTCATCTAGATTCGTGTTTGCTTTGATTTAACTTCAGCTTTGAGTGAGACCTGCCAGCTCCATATCTGAACCCATAACTAGCTACATTTCCTCTTCCCTTACTCCTATAGGAGCATCATCACCTATTGATACTTTGGCTTCTTTTTCATCTTTATTTTTTTCTTAGAGAGTTTACACATTTTCATGATTTAAGCATGAGTCTAATCACACATGAATCTCTATTTTCAATCTCACCTCCTCCATAAACCTTCTGGCCTATATTTCCAATTAATTTTAGCATGGCATGAATTACATATGAGGATAATGGCAATGATGAGGATGATGGCAATAATGATGGTGAAGATGGTGATGACAATGACGGTGATGGTGAAGATGGTAATGATGATAGTGATGAAAATGGGATGATGGTGATGATGGTGATGGTAATGATAATTGTGATCATGGCAATAATGGTAATAGAAGATGGTAATGATGATAGTGATGAAAATGGGATGATGGTGATGATGATGATGATAGTGATGGTGATAATGGTGATGGTGATGATGATGATGATGGTGCAGACAGTGGTGATGGTAACAGTGATGATGATAGTGATGGTGGTGATGGTGATTATGATGATGATGATGGTGGTACAGATAGTGGTGATGGTAACAGTGATGATGATGTGGTGATGGTGATGATGATGGTGATTATTATTATGGTAATAATGCTGATGGTGATTATTATGGTAATAATGGTGATAGTGATGATGGTGAAGATGGTGGTAATGGTAATGATGGCAATGGTGATGATGGTGATAATAGTGATGATAGTGATGGTAATGATTATTATGGTTAAACAGTGATGAGGACGGTGATGGTGATGATGATAAAGGTGGTGGTAATGATGCTGCTGCTGATGATTATGACGGTAATAATGGTGATGATGATGTAGGTGATGGTGATAATGGTGATGAAAATGATAATAATGGTATCATCAGAACCTCAGCCTTGACCTCGGAAGAATCCCTATCTCAGGAAACTATGGTCATTCAGAAGACAGTTTAGAGAGATAGAGAAGGACAAACCTATTCAAAGTAACCTGATAATCTCAGAAAAATAAAGATACCACTTTTGAGCCCCAAGTCTAATCAAAATACATGAACTTAGTACTTGTCACAGTGACTTAATGTTTTTAGAAAAGGAGACTGATTCCTCAGGCATTATAGAGATAAAACCTATGAAAAGAGAAGAAATCATAGAAATTCAGAACAGGACTAACCAAATAGGTCCAGAGCTCTCCATATGCAAGTCCTCATGTATATCAAAGAGGGAAGATTTTAGTGGAATTTAGTTAGCTTTATTTTGCTCACTAATTGCTTTAGGAGTTCATCTTTTATGTTATAAATTTACATAGATAGACACACATGAACTTTCCCCAGAAGCCTTCCCTGCACCCTAAGGTTTGGCTAAGTCTCCTCTGTTCTCACAGGGTACTGTGCATGCTTCTACTGTTGCACTCAGCACATTATTTGTGGTAGATTTATTACAAAAATACTTTCAAATCCTTAGCCTTCCCTGTATTCACATTTTTTGCAATGCTACTTGCAGACCATCCAGTCAAGAGGTGGAATCTATTTCCCCGCTGGGCTGGCTTTGGGAATTACTTTGGCCAACAGAATGGGGTGTGTGGAACCAGAGGCTGGTCTCTGTCTTGCATATCTCCATTCTGAGTCTGGCCTCTCTGCCTTCATCACCAGGGTCCTGCTGAAGAGTGAGACCCAAAAAGCAACAGCTGCCCCAGCTGACCCCCAGGCACATGAGAATGCTCAGCCATGATCAGAAACGCCCCCTCGCTGATCTGCAGCTGACTGCAGATGCATGAGTGATCCCTGGACCTGGTCAGCCTAGGTCAGCAAAACCACTCATCTCATTAATGGTGATGGCAATGATGGTGACAATGATGATACACAAACCTCCATGGTCATTGTTGTGTGGATATTTGTTTTCTAGGTCATGAAATAAAGCAGTGGCAGGCAAGACAGTCTCTGCCTTTAGGGCATTTATATTCTGGTGTGGGAGACAAATAATAAGCTATGTTTATGTGTGTGTGTATATATGAATATATACATGTATATACCTGTATGTATATTCATGTATACATATATACACGTATATACCTGTATGTATATTCATGTATACATATATACACGTATATACCTGTATGCATATTCATGTATACATATATACACGTATATACCTGTATGTATATTCATGTATACATATATACACGTATATACATACATACACGTATATACATATATGTATACATACATATACATATACATACATATACATACACATACTCATACATACATATACATATACAGATACATGCATATACATACATATACATATACACATATGCACACATATATACATATATGCACACATATATACATGTATATATTCATATATATTCATGTATATATATTCATGTATATATATACATGTATATATGAGTGCATACATGTATATATGAGTGCATACATGTATATATGAATATATACATGGTTAGTGTGTACATATGTATATGTATACATATATACACGTATATACATACACATATATACATATATGTATACATACATATACATACATATACATACACATACAAATACATATACATATACATATACACATATATACATATACATACATATACATATGTACACATATACATATATACATGACTATATACATGTATATATGAATATATACATGGTGGTAAGTATGTATATATGTATATCTATACATATATACACGTACATATACACACCTATATACATATATGCATACATACACATGCATATACATGCACATGCATATACATACACATACAAATACACACATACATATACATACATACATATACATAAATATACACATACATACATATACATATATACATATGTGCACATATACATATATACATATATGCATGAATATATACATATATATGAATATATACATGGTGGTAAGTACGTACATATGTATATGTATACATATATACACGTATATACATACATACACACATATACATATATGTATACATACATATACATACACATACAAATACATACATACATATACACATACACATATATACATATACATACATATACATATATACATATGTACACATATACATATATACATGAATATATACATGTATATATGAATATATACATGGTGGTAAGTACTAGAAAGAAAAACAGCGGGCAAGTGGATAGAGCATGATGAGGGAGCATTCCAGCTTCTACAAGCAGCCAGGGCAGCTGTCTCTGCCCTCTGGGAAGGGGCATGGGGGCTGAGACCTGTGAGACCCAGATGAAGGGAGGCAACAAGCCAAGCAAAGGCCTAAGGCAAGAGTATTCCAGGAAGCACAGGTGCTTCGTTGAGGACAGTGTTTCATTGGCCACATGTGGCCTACTTCCCAGGACAGAGATAACATTTGGTATTTGTCGATCAAAATATGGAAAAACACAGGGTGTCTATTATTGTGCTTCTGAAAGATTTCCAAATGGTGGCCAAAATTAGAAGATAGGCGTCTTTCCCAAAACCAGAAATATTTCTAGCTTTAGTTAAATTCACTGTATTTATAGGTGGGCTAACTGTCAAGCTTTCATCTAGAAAAATACTTACATTTGAAAATCTAGGAATACCTTAAAAGTCTAATCCACCTACACTTGACTCATCAAGAGTTGTTTTCCAGAACCTTTCTATTTTTCTTATTATTTCAAAAGGTGAAGAAAATCCACAGTCAGGGAGTCATTCACAAGGGACGAATGAGCCTCCAGTCAGTGCCACACAAGGGCCAGGCCCTGGCTGCTGTGTCCTGCCTCCCACCCTCCCCATGGGCTCTGGATCTGCATCTGAAGGGTGGCATCCTTCCTGCCTGGCATCAGCTGAGCCTGCACTGCCCAAGGTCCCCAGCGGTTGGTTGAAGCTGACTGGTCAGGGCCGGACCAGCGGGGCATGAGTGGCTCTCGTGGCCCACCGTTGGCCTGCAGAAGGTAAGCAGGGATGGCCACGTCCCCTCTTAGGAGCCCAGCCTGGGATAGGGGAAAACTCTGCCTGTGGGCTCCCAGCCGGAGCTGAGGGTCGGGTAGATCCAGGGGCTGGTGCAGCCGCTGGAGGCCACACGCAGGCAGACAGCTGAGCAGATGAATTCCATCCAGACAGGGGACGGCGGGACAGAACCCGGGGGTAGACTCAGGGCTGGGGCCGTGGACGGCCAGGACCACGCCAGGCTCCTGGGAACACTGGGTCTCTGCGGGGGCCTCACTGCACGTCCTCTCCCCAGAATGCCTGAGCCCTCGTTTTAGTCTGAGAATCCAATGTCATTTATATCGGGCCAGCCTGAGGAGGCTTTGCTCCTTACGGCAGTCCCAGGGGGCACAAGGCCCCTCAACCATGACAATGTGGGCGTGACAACCTGGGCAGCCCTGCTTGGCCACCAGTTTCTCTCTGAACAATAAGCTCTTGGCTTCCCAACTTTCAAACCAGCCATTGGCTCATATTCTCCACAAAACACTCCACCGGTAAAGATGACGGGAGGCAGCCCAGCCCCACGCGCCCCACCTGTGAGGAGTCACGGCCTGGACCCCTTCTGTTCCCTGCCCTAACTGCGTCCCTTGCAGGCACCGGGGTGCTGGCCTCTGCCTAGTTCTTTACCACATTGCAACCTCCCCAGGCGACAGAAAGCCCTGAGGTTCACACCTGCCCGGTCCAGCTTTGGTGGGGCCGGTGCTCAGGAGTCAGCCCCAGGCAAGACAGGGAGGAGGCATGCCTTGCCTCAGTTTCCCCTGCATCATCCATGAGGCCTATGTCTGAGTGGCCAGGCCCTCCTCTTGCACCTGCTCCTCCCCAGCCTCCTCCCAGGGTGGGGGTCCCTGCTCTAGGCTAAGCTTCATCTCCCTGTCACCTGCCGCATGAGACCCTCACCCCCAGCGTGACTGGTGTGGAGACAGGGTCTTTTAGGAGGTCGCGAAGGTTATGTGAGGTCACTAGGTGGAAACCTGATAGGACATGATGGGTGTCCTTTTCAGAAGAGGAGATTCAGACACAGAGGCCAGCAGAGGGATGAGTATGTGAGGACACGGGGAGGAGACACTTCCTGCAGCCGAGAGAGGCCCAGAGGAGCCAGCCTGCAGCCTTGGCATCCAGCCCCCAGGACCTGTGGAAAGAGGCCCGGCTGTGAAGCTGCCCAGGCCTGGCGTCCTGTGTGGCAGCCTGAGCAGGCAAATGCACTTCTGTCCCGCTGAGGAAGAAGGAAACTGTATTTCCCAAAACGGAGCGTCTGTGTCCTCTGCCTCACACCTCCAGCTGGCCCAGTGAGAGCCGTCCCCAGATGCCCCAGGCGCCCCCTCAGCTGCCGCCCCCCTCGCGCTCCTGGTCACTGAGCCCGGCTGTCCTCCTCCTGCCCCCTCAGCCACCTGGGCAGCCTCTCCCTGTGCTGCTCTGGCCTCTTCCCCTCATTCTCTGAACCCAGGATGAAGGGGTGCTCCCACCGCTCCTCCAGCTCACTCCAAGCCCCGCTCCGCCCTCAAGGCACCCACTCTCCAGCCTGGAGACACCTTCTGAGCACTCAGGGTTTCCATCCCCAGCCCCTAGCTGCCTTCGCGAATGCACACCCATGTGAGTAGCTGTGGGTGATGCTTCCCTGAGCCCCCAAGAACTCCAGGTCCTACCCCCAGATCACGCGATCCTCTCCCATCCTCCCCAGTGAGGTGATGGCACCACTTCACACACCCCGAGGCCCAGGCTCCCAGGCCTGAGGCTGCCCCAGGTCTCAGGCTGCTCAGTCAGGCCCGGAAGGCCGGAGGCATCCACTCAGAACCCTTCTCTCCTCCAGCCACGCGGGTCCTGTAAGCCCTACAGCCCCCGCCTGCCTGTTCCAGCCTCCCCCAGGGCCTGTGAACAATGGCTTTCAGCTTTTGTGTCCACACCAAAGTACATTCCACACAGGCAGGGGGATCCATTCTGCCAACGGTCAACAGCCAAGAGCCAATTTATGTTTGTCTTTGACAAACACAGATCAGATTATGTCACCCACTGGGCAACACGCCTTAGCAAGGGCTGCACGGCCGGGAGAATGCAGCCACGCACCCAGCTCTCCGGCCTGCCCTCCCTCCTGCTCCTGTGCGGAGCTCCTGTGTGGAAGGCCTCCCTTCCTTGGGCGCACACAGTAATCTCCCTCCAGTCCTCGTCCTCTCCTGTGCCCTGAGTCCTGCTGACTCCTCAGCCTGCAGGCAGAGGCCCTGGGATGAGAGCAAGCTCCCTGCCTCCAGACCCCCTGCCAGGCTCTGCCTGTCGCACTTGTCTCTTTCTGAAATGTCTGCATGTATCTGCTTGTCTGATTACTGCCTGCATCCCTAGGAGAACGCAAAACCCCATGAGAGATAGGCCTTCCACTTCTGAGCTGCCGAATCCCCAGTGCCAGGAAGTGAGCCCGAAATGTGGCAGGGATTCGGTCAAGATCCGCGGGCAAAGCAGCATATACCATCGTCACTGTGGGCCTGTGTCAAACCCTGCCAAGCAGCGTGAGGCCCCAGGGGCCAAGCATGTCATCTTCAACTTGGTAACCCCTTCCGCATGCAGCGGGCGCTTAATTTATGCCGGCTGAAAATAACGAAGTGAATGAATTTGCATTCGGGGTTGCTTCACATTCATGTGTGACGTCCATCTACCATCTAGTGGTAGAAGAGGGCAACTTCAGGCAAATGAGCTTTTGAGAAGAAATTAGAGGAGCCCTTCAAAAATGGATAAAGGCAGATGGGTGGTGGAGAGATGGGCGCTTTGACTGTTGATTTACAATCACTTCCATCCCTGCTTCCTAGAGAAGCGCTGAGAATTCCCCTGGGAACTGATTCTGGCACATTCTGCGGGAGGTGAAAGTACGAAGGCAAAGGCGGGGAAGCCCCAAGGCAAAATCAGTACTTGTGCTTCTCCTGACCTGCACACCAAGAGAGGACAGGTCCTTACATTCCCCGGGCACTGCATGGGGCAAGCCCGGGGCAAATGTCGGAACACGGGAAGGCCGTCTTTCCTGCTTCTTAGTAAACGGAGAGAATGTGGGGAAAGTTAAGCTACATTGAGAAGAGTGAAGAATGCAAAACCAAGGGGGCAAGGTGGTGAGAACGCAATAGAAAGAAAAGGTGCTTAACACAGAAAACCTGAAAGGCAAATGTAATTTTGATGATGTAACAATAACAGAAACACAGAGTAAAACTGAAGAGGCTCACTAAGGACCTGTGAACACACGGCACCTCCAGACCTCAGCTCCGTCTGCCTGATGGAGAATGTTAGACTACCTGGTCCCTAAAGAGTGTTTGAACCTTCGAGTGTTGTAACTCTCTGATTTTAAAATTAATGTAAGGTAAATCCCTGACAAAAACCTCTGTATTTGTCACGAGACATTTCTTTGAATAACTGCCTGTCTCGGCGGGGGCTCTTCTCATTCTGAAGGGGGACACTCCTGGATCCAGGGTCGCAGGTTGAATTCACACCTGAGCCTGTGCCACGGTGTAGGACGCCCAGCAGCAGCTTTTGGAGAGCAGAGAGCCGGGGAGCGGCCATTTCAGAGTAGGCCCAGGACAGCTGGGGCCCAGGGCCTTCCCAGCACAAGGTGGGCCAGGCCCCACAGGTGGCCCCAGAATTGCAAAGCCAATGGCAGCTTCCTAAGTGGTCACCGAAAAGCACTTTCAGTGTGGAGCCCCTGGCCTGTGCAGATGCGGCAATCCCAGCCATCCACCTGACCTCAGGCTACGAAGACGATGGTGGCTGGAGCCGGCTATTTGGGAAAGCAGCGGGACCCGTGGGGACGTGGGCTGCCCGCCACCAGGCGTCAGGCCCACTCTCTGGCTGGCACCGCGTCCTGCTCACCTGTGTTGTGGTGGGCTCGCAGAGCAGGCCACTTGACAGGGGGCATCCGGAACCGCCTGGTGCCAGCACAGCCTCAGGGAGCAGCCCCTAAGTTGCCCTGTGACAGCCGATCGCCCACTTTCCCCCCGCGGGAAGTCTGTGTCGTGGTCAGAGCCTCTCACCCTCCCAGGGCCCCCACGCGGTGGCCTTTGCTCTGCTCAGCACCTCCCAGGGCAGCGGGCAGCTGCACCCAGAAAACCGTCACCACCTGATCCCGCAGAGAATGCCCCGTCCTCTCCGGAATTCTGCCCAACTCGCACTGAACTCAACAAAGAGGAAAAGCCTTTTTCTTTTTCCAAATCCACCTCCATTTCAGAACGGACAGGGCAGCTTAGGACACTTACAAGCCCGAGAAAAGAGCCAGATAAGGTAACGTGTGAAATGCTGAGAAATCGGCTCAGTTTTCCTTTACCAGCCCAGTAAAGGACCCATCCCCGCAGGCACTTCATCCCAGCAGGGCTGGAGGCCTGAAACTACAGGTCTAAACATCGCGGGGTGTTCACCAGTTTCTATTAATTCCTGTCCTTAGAGAATATGATCACTCTTCTTTAATAGCTGTCAAATAATAGTAAACAGTTCTCATTAAGAGTGCCATCAGTGGCTGGGTGCGGTGGCTCATGCCTGTAATCCCAGCACTTTGGGAGGCCAAGGTGGGCGGATCATGAAGTCAGGAGTTCAAGACCAGCCTGACCAACATGGTGAAACCCCGTCTGTACTGAAAAAAAAAATTAGCCAGACGTGGTCGTGCGCGCTTGTAATCCCAGCTACTCAGAAGGCTGAGGCAGGAGAATTGCTTGAACCTGGGAGGCAGAGGTTGCAGTGAGCTGAGATAGCGCCACTGCACTCCAGCCTGGGTGACAGAGTGAGACTATCTCAAAAAAAAAAAAAAAGTGTCATCAGCTTGCTTTTTTTTAAGTCTACCTGAAACCTACACTTCTGTGGACAGAAGAAATCCAACTGTTTACCTAGTTAAAAAAACTTATTGAACAAGGGAAAATGACTTACATCTTGTGTGTCATAGGTAATAGAAATTTCCAGATTCATAAATGCAATATAGTTTAAGGAAAAAAAAGTTGGTGTCTAGAGACCATGTTTATTTAAAGACAACCTTACGGGACTTGAAAAAAACATTGTCACTCAAATTTCTCGGAAGTAATTCCAACTTACATTTATATATTGCATTAAAGTTGACAAAATGCAGCCCATATCACAGTAACACCAATACCGGGAGATGGCCATTCCCACTGTACAGCTGTGGAAACTGAGGCACGCACTGATCATGTGTTCATTTAAGAAACATACACATGGAAAGCCATGGGCCTGGCTTTAGTGCAGCCACAGAAATGCAGTGCAGTGCGTCTGCCCTCAAACACTGCCAAGCTCAGCTCAGTGGGAGGAGGCAGAGAGGGTCTATTTAGTTTCAGATGTTGTGATTGGTGCAAAAGCACACCAGGATATCCAGAGAGCTGGGGGAGTACAGAGCAGAGGCAGGAACCCAGCCTCCTCTAGCCTGGGAGAGGCGAGAAGAGAAGTCAGAGTGGCCAAGGCTCCCGGGCAGCTCCCCTCAACTGGAGCCTCTGAGAAGGCAGGAAAACCGGCGCACAAGAGCGCAGCACCATTCACACACCTCGTTTGGCATCGAGTGTCTGTGGATGACTTGTGGGCGTCAAATCGTGAAATGATTTGCATGGCACAGGGAAGCATCTGGGATGTTTCTGGAGGTAACAGAAAATTACTGAAAGGTTTCAACCAAGGTGGTAGAATGATCTGTGTTCCGGGAAATACCTGTGGCAGCAGCACAGAGTGAGCTGGGGTGAGTTGGCAGGTGTGTAATCCCAGGAAGAAAGACCCAGGTGGTCTAGGCGGTCCTTCCGCAGGGTCAACACAGAGGGCAACAAGGCCAAAGCAGTGGACGGAAGGAAACGTAGCATTCACAGAGAGATACATAACTAGATCTACAGATGATACCTCAGTTGCTCCGAGATGCACACTGAGTTATTTACAGTCGAAATGACACAATGTCTGAGAATCACTTTGAAATATTCCAGGACAAACGACAACAAAGGGTAGAAATAAAAGTTAGCAAAATATTGCAATTGTTGCATCTGGAGAGTGAAAAATATATAGAAATGTGTGTGTATGTAATGTGTACTTTTTTCCTTTTACTCTACATTTTATCCTAGCTTTATTTAAGGAAAAATAATTATACTCAATGACTATGAGGATCTTGATAACTTTGAGGAGAGACATTTCAGTGAAGTAGGCATTGGTGATATAAAGCTAGAACAAGGAGGGTAAAGTGATCACGGATGATGTTTTAGGAAGGAGGAACGGTAAGGACACAACAGGTGTAGAGGGTTCTGGGGTCCCAGGAAGGTGTTTCCTTGGTGGTGTTTTTGGGAAGGGGGTGTCTTGAGCATGTCCACATGAGTAAGGGAAAGAAGTAACAGAGGAGGAGATAGAAATGGAAAGAAAAAGGCTACTGGACATACCCATTTGGCATGCAACACACCTGAACTCACACCCAGGTCTGCAGAGATCCCAGCGTTCTTACCCCCATGCACATTACAGTTGGACTTACAGAAGGTCACCCAGAAGAAGCCTTGATCCCTCTGAGGCAGAAGCTCAGAAATCCGTAACATCTTGTTTTGATCCACTGAGGACCTCCAATCGTCTCGCTGACGGGATCCACACCCCAGGTTGCTGCAGTGATCCATGCGGGTAATGGGTGTCTCAGTGTTTTGGAAAGTAGTAACACGTGCTATAGTTTCGATATGTGTCCCATCCAAACCTCATGCCCAAATTTCATCCCCAATGTTGGAGGTGGGCCTAAGGGAAGGTGTCTGGGTTATGGAGGCAGATCCTTCATGAACAGATTAATTCCCTCCTAGGGGTGGGGTTTAAGGGATTTCTTGCTCTACTAACTTCCAGGAGGCCCATTGTTTAAGAGCCTGGCACCTCACCCCCTTGCTTCCTCTCTGCTGTGTGATCTCTGCACACACCAGCTCCCCTCCACCTTCCACCATGAGTGGAAGCAGCCTGAAGCCTCACCAGAATCCCAGCAGATGTTAGTGCTGTGCTTCCTACACAGCCTGCAGAACCGCGAGCCAAATAAACCTCTCTTCTGAATAATTACTCAGCCTCAGATATTCCCTTATAGTGATGATCGACAGGGACATGAAACAGGGATGATCCTTCTTACTAACTGCATGCATCCCTCCAGTCAGTATAACAAAGCAGAAGAGTGCAGACTGGTAGGTCTGCACGCACAGCAGACATGGACTCCACTGGTGTTTCCACAGGTTACTGGCTGTGTCTCTTTGGGTACGTTACCCTTCTCTGTCAGTTTTCATCTATAAGATTGAGTTAATAGTGCCTACGTTGAAGAGCACTGTGAGACTTGAATAAGATAAATTAGATGAAAACATCTGAGTTCCTGGCACACAGGTAGCCCTTTTAAGTATTAACTTTTTTTTTTTTTTTTTTTTGAGACGGAGTCTCGCTCTGTCGCCCAGGCTGGAGTGCAGTGGCCGGATCTCAGCTCACTGCAAGCTCCGCCTCCGGAGTTCACGCCATTCTCCTGTCTCAGCCTCCCGAGTAGCTGGGACTACAGGCGCCGCCACCTCGCCCGGCTAGTTTTTTGTATTTTTTAGTAGAGATGGGGTTTCACCGTGTTAGCCAGGATGGTCTCGATCTCCTGACCTCGTGATCCGCCCATCTCGGCCTCCCAAAGTGCTGGGATTACAGGCTTGAGCCACCGCGCCCGGCCTTAAGTATTAACTTCTTATAAATCTCTCTCTCAAGACTTAAAGCTGTATTGCCTACACATAGGCCTAGAGAGTCACTGTACAAAATGTCTATCTGATCCATGCTGTTCCCGTCACAGACTTCCTCTTAGCCTCTTAACTAATCCATCTCACTTTTTCTACATCTGATGTTGAAGTTTCCCCTCAGCCACTGTGTTGTCCACCTCTGGCTTTTGTCTAGTTCCTTGAATTTTAGTAACAGATGCACATATCAACTCAGTAACAGGCACACGGTACCTTTATGGCGCTGGTGGGCCACCGTGCCATTTTCCCCACAGTCTCCTGCCTGCTGATCCACAGGCTACCAATTTTGCTGCCTGAAGCCTCACTTTGAATTAATGTCATCAAGGAATAGTTGACAACGATCTCAGTCTCTTTCCTCTGTCAGATTTGACAAAGTATGTTCTAATTGTACTACGGGTTATTTCCAAAAATACACTCCCTTAGCTTTTCCTCACTGAAATTTACGTGTCACTTGTCTCTCCCATCTTAAGATCTTCTTACAGATTTTCCAAGTCAACTAAGGTTTACTATCAGAGGCAAGTTTTAATGCCACCTAATTACCCCATTATATCACATCCTTCCAAAAGTTTCACGTGGGTGTCACCTGATTAGATCCTAGATTAGATCTGATTAGATCCTAGACCTCACTCCCCAATGGAAGAGGCTCCATTCTTCTTCCACAGACATTGTGAGCTTGTATGTATTCCCTCTGAATTACAACTCATCTTCTTTTTGTTTTTTGTTTTGTTTTGGTTTTTGTTTTTTTTTTGAGACAGTCTCGTTCTGTCATCAGGCTGGAGTGCAGTGGTGTGATCTCAGCTCACTGCAACCTCTGGCTCCCTGGTTCAAGCGATTATCCTGCCTCAGCCTCCCGAGTAGAGCTGGGACCGCAGGCGCCGCCACCACGCCCAGCTAATTTTTGTATTTTTAGTAGAGACGAGGTTTCACCATGTTGGCCAGGATGATCTCCCACCACGCCCAGCTAATTTTTGTATTTTTAGTAGAGACAAGGTTTCACCATGTTGGCCAGGATGATCTCCATCTCCTGACCTCGTGATCCGCCCACTTCGGCCTCCCAAAGTGCTGGGATTACAGGTGTGAGCTACTGTGCCTGGCCTAGAACTCATCATTTTTAGACCCATGTTCCTCCTCCACTGTGACAGCCCAAAAAGCAGGTTCCGTTTTGTTCATCTTTCTATGCCTGCACCTATTTCAGTGCTTACTATATGGCACAGAATTTGTTAAGCAAATTCATACAGTTGAAAACTTTCTGTATGATTTCTACAGTTTTAAAGAAGCCTAAGATCTTCTGATTAAGTGAAACTTGCATGTTTATCTGGTTCCAATTTATTTCTCCGAGTAAGGACTCTGATATTGTATTCCTTAAAAATGAATGTTGAGTTTCTGCTAGGACGCAGGGTCAGGGCGAGTTATCTGCTGCACAGCCTGACCCACGGGTGGCGTTTTATGTTGAGGCAGTGTCAGCCTATTCCTTCCACCACACATCGACAGTTCTATAATCAAAATACCCATACCAGACCTCCAAATATTTCACAACGGTTCACCTAATTTTGTGAAGTCTGTCTTAAACCCTCCCTTTAGACCCAGTAACCCTGTCCTGGGAACATTCGGTCCATCAATGCCACTCTTATGAATGGAAGAGCAGGACATAAGGAGATTGATGTACGGAGTCAAGTGGGTCTCATGCTTGTGACCTGAATACTGTTCTTCCGTGGACAAATCTGGGCACATAAAAAAGCAAGATGGAGTCCCCTTGTCCTCCTGCCCTTTAAAACTTGAAACTGTTGGCAATGAAGTTAAGAATTTACTCTTGGCAGATGGAAAAACCCACCCAAGGACTTGGAATGGGAATCTCCACATCTTCGTCAGTTGAAAAATGAAAACAGGAGAGAGCATTTGCTACGGTTTGAATGTCTGTGTTCCCACCGAATTTCTTACGTTGAAACCTGACACCCGATGGGTTGGTATAAACAGGTGGGGTCTTCGGGAGGTGATCAGGGTCATGAGGGCAGAGTTCTCAGGAGTAGGATCAGGGCCCTCATCAATGAGGCCCGAGGGGGCTTGTTCGCCTTTCTCCACATGAGGACACAGCAAGAAGGTTCCATCTATGAAGCGAAAAGCTCTGCCCAGACACGGAACCTGCTGCCACCACATTGATCATGAACGTCCCTGCCTCCAGAACTGTGAGCAAAAAATATGCCCAGTCTTAGGTATTTTGTGATAGCAGCCTGAAAGGACCGAGACAGCATTCTCGTTGCAATTGTTTCACTACATTTTTCCCACCCATAAGGAAATCAGAGAGGGATGTGTGACCGTCAACCTGCGCCAGATCCCTAAGGAAGTTCCCCTTCCTCAAAGCCATCATAAGCCCCCGTGCCTCGGCGGACAGTGAGGAAATCACACATCCCAAGAACTTGTCACACTGGTAAAGACCAGGGCATCTCACGTTCTCTTTCTGTAATTTTACAATAGTATCCTTTTAAAAGGTTAAGATTGAGAACATTAGTAACACACATTAGAAACGCACCACCGTTTTCAAACAGCTAAGGAAGGGAAAGTAAAGGTGCTGGGATGAATGTATTAAGGTTTTAGATTGTTGGGGGTGGGGGGGCGTCACGATCCCCAGCTTCTGCGCCTAGCATGACATGGACGAATTGCAGACACGGGGGGGCGTCACGATCCCCAGCTTCTGCGCCTAGCATGACATGGACGAATTGCAGACACGGAGACCGCGCACCACTGCCTTCCCCCATTTCCCACCCAGCGAGACCTCCAGAGCAGCCGGTGTAGACGTTGCGCCCTCACTGCTGGGTGAACAGGAGGCGGATAAAGGACGTAAAACTGCCTTCCGTGGGGAAGCAGCTTGGTTACTTGTGGAACCAAAGGGTCTGGGATGCAGCTATAGCAAACACCAGTAAGCTCCTGTGCTACCGGGGGGACTGACCATGTCCCGTGACACAGGGAGATGTAGGCCAGGGTTTTGTTTTGTCCTAACACAAGTGTTCTTAGCCCTTCGCTTCAATTACCTATTAAGGACTTTGGTGTTGCCACTTCGTTTCAGATGCACGCCCTTCTCAGAAGAACCAGCCATCCAAGAGGAAGGAGGTTCTAAACAGTGAGGCATAAACCTCGGCTGAGTTAGACAAGCTCCGCACTTGACGCAAAGGCCTTTCGGATCATCAAAGGCCTTCCGAGGCAGCATTTTCACCGCAGAGTGGCGCAGAGGGCTAGAGGCTCGGGTGGGGGGAGGGACGCCCACTGCTGTTCAAAGTTCCATTTCCTGCCCAGCCCATCTGGGAAGCCACATTCAGGAACTTATCTAGTCCGTCCTTTCTTCAGCCAGTAGAGACACAGTTATATCTTTTAATTTAAAAACACATTTTATCTTTTTAAATTAGAATCTTTATTGCATCTGATGGTCCTGTCTCATTTTCGCTGTCTCATCAGTAAACCATTGCAAATCACAGCGCCAGCCCCTCTGTGTCCCCACGTTTGACACAGTAATTTCCTCCAGGTGTGGCTGAGTCAGAATTCCTTCTGCGTCCATCCCTATACGTCCAGTATGGGTGACAGTGCAAGGGTAAGAACAGTGAGTGTATTCAGTGGGGAAATAAGAGGTGCTGCAAAAAAAACTGAGAAAAACACAGCATCTTCCATTACAAACAGTGAATGTCCCGGAGTCCACAAGAGTTGAAAAAAAAAAAAACTCGGGCCATCTGGGCATCTTTTCAGATGAACGATCTTGTGAATCATCCTAAAATTCTTCTATAAATAAAGAGCATTAACACTTTGGTTTATGTTCAGCCAACAAAAATAAATAACCACAGATCAAAGCGGGCTGTCAAACGATGTAAGCCACCCTCTGAAATTGGGGAAAAATGTCTTACAAATCTCAGAACTCCAAGATGTTTTTATTTATTTCAAATTCCAATAGAATGAATATGTTTTATCTAAATATTTTTATCACACAACTAAAACATTGAATTACTTTTTCAGAAATAGAGTTAAATACATCAATCTAGTTACAAATTCTAATATAAAGAGTACAAAATATAATGTTATAAATTGTATTTTAAAAAAGGAAATACAAATTCTATGGCCTTTTGCATTTTACTGCCTCAAAGTAGAATTAGCAAAGCTGATGAAGAATGAACATTTTCCCTTGGGCGGGTGGCCCCTGGATCACTTCCCACAGGCATGTTACCGGGCCCCAGAGCGGGCTCCCACCAACCACCAACCACGGCAAACACAGGCGTCCTCCTCACTTGAAGTCCTGGCCTGTGGTGGTTGCATCTTTTTTTGCTCAGTGAACAAAACGTTCTGAAATTAGAACTCACCCAAGTTAAAAGCAGTAAAACAACATATGCTACTTAAGACGTTCTGAAGTGGAAAGTAAAGCTATATGAATGCCGTCCTTCCTTCCTTCCCTTTTCTACAGCTTGGAAACCTCTGAGAATGTGCTGGGGGTGGCAGAGGAGGGTTTGTCTAGTTTGAAGGAAGGAATGTTGGCAGACAGTCTCCAGCCACGAAAGCCCAGGAGGTGCCCTCTTCCACACAGCGGACTAAGCACTGCACCCACTTTCTTTGATCCAGAAGGCATCACTACTGACCCCGTAAGCCACACCCTGTCTCTCTGTCCAAAGAACAGAGGCCCACCAGAGAGGCCCCCCTGGAGAGGCCCCCTGGAGAGGAAGCTCCCCTTCCCGCGCTCAACCCTGCGCCCTGAAGGCGTGTAAAATGATGAAACCCACATGTGCCGGAGCCCCTGCAGAGGTGTTCTCGTGCCCTCAGCGACCTGTGCACAGTGGCCAGATCAGGGGCGTGGCCTGTCATACTGGGCGCTCCCTTCTCTGACGAAGTAACTGTATACAACTCCCAACTGCTACTTCCTGAAGCACCTGCTTTTCAGGAAACCAGTGTCATTCTTGGCTTAAAAAATAAATAAGTAAATATTGGGGAACCTCTTATAACATTTAATACTTTTCACAGCCTCAAAGGTAAAATTCACCGGGCTTTGAAGCCAAGTCTGTATGGTGCTGAGAACGGAATCTGTCCGTCTAAGATGGCAATAAGGCCTTCCGGGACCAGGCAGAAAGGTAGGCAGGTACAGTGGCTGATTTCCCAGGGAAGATCCTCAACAGCTGACTTTTGAGAGAATTTAAATATTCATTCTTCAAATTAAGGGATACGAGTGAACAACCTGAAAGATTTTTAGAAGCTCATTAGCTGTGTGTTATTTGAATGCAAAAATGAGGAAGAGATGTGAGCAGGAAACAGGAAGAGTGTGGGAAGGCAGGCCAGGGTGGAGCCAGGCCCCAGCAGGGGCAGAGGGGGAAGCAGCGAGCGGAAAGCAGGGGAGAGACACAGAGAAGCTGCAGTGTAGACAACCAAACCCTTTATTGTCTAAGTTACATTAGACGCAACACTGTAAAAAATCCTGTTAAGAAACAAGGAAACAGCAGATCGGGAGAGGTAGTAGAAAGTCTGTAACAGTCAGAAGACAACGTACAGAAGTGTATCATGCAGAAATTACCATTCGGAAAAAAAAGGGAATCAAACAGTGGCTAAATAAATAAGAAAACACAAATCATATTAAATACTATGACTGAACTGACATCAACAAATTAACAAACCAATACAATACTGATGATTGGTGAAGGAAGGGACCACACACCTCGGCCTGCCCACAGCTGGCCTCAGGGGATGGCATTCTTGGGGGTGTCCCCCCCGGTCTGTTTAGCTGGGTGAAAACCTTCCTCCTGCACTCTGCGCGGCCCCGCAAGCTGACTGTCCTCCACGCCTGCTCTCCTGCAAGCCAGGAAGGATCCAGCCCGCGGCCGGCGGGGCCCCAGCACCAGCCCACTCCCCACCAGACTCTCCAGGATGGAGACTCGCCAGCAAGACACTTCCAGCTCCAAAGGCCAACTGCACTTTTCCATGCCGCTTCTGAAACCGTAAAAATGTAGACTACACTTTTGTGTCACTTTGGGTCCAGAATGTCTTTTTAATTAACTAACACACAGAGAAACGGGACTGGGCCACTAGTCCCTGACATTCCTAACAGTCACCGTTCACTTCCGGCCAAGAAAACAAAAGCCAGAAAATGCAGAATGATCACTGTGGGGAAACTACTGAAATGATTAAACATAAATCAACACAAGAGTCTTCTGATTTCTTAGGTGGACAGAGGAATGTGTGTCTGCAACTCTGCTCAAAATAACTTTACAGAACAGCCAATTACAGTTGCTTAACTGTATCTGCATGGACATTCCTAATTACACCCACAGAACAGATCATTTTCGTACATATCTGGTGTAAGAGGATCAGAAAAAAATAAGTAAAAAAAAAAAAATATATATATATATATATAAGCTAGCCAGTTACATTGCATTGTTTGAAAGTGTTGCAAAGTAACCTGAACCGTCAAGTAATTTAAACTCAGTAACAAGTAGAATCCAGAACCAAACATTAACTAATAACAATAACAACAACAATAATAATAATATTATAATAATAATAATATTCAACAAATCATTAGAACAGGAAACCCACACTTTAGGGTGTGTGTGTGTGTGTGTGTTTAAACAAGACTTTGTATCAGAAGCCCACTGTCTACAAAAACTGCACTAATCCATTACTGTATTAAGTAAACTGTTGCTCTCACCAGTATTAAAGGTTAGGATAATTTCTGTACATGTAAAATTATTGCTTTTTTGAAAAATATATTTAGCATGCTCGTTTTAATCCATTTCCTGCCTTTACAAAATTTCACAATTAAAAAAAAACCTAGTAAAGCTTTTGCAAAAAATTTCACAGAACATTTTCATTCAAGGCAGCAGTAACTTTTGATAATGCATAAAATCATATGTGCAAAAATCTGAAACTCTCAGAAATATTACCATCACACATAGTGTCACGGCAATGGGAAAAGAAAATATTTATATCTGTGGAATACAATTTCAATTGCGTACACTGCATGGTTTAAGATCCTTTGTTATGGGCCTTAACCCCCACCACAAAAACTCGCATTTGCATTACTGAGGAAGAGGTATATAGAGCCGTCCCCACCCAAGGGGCTGGTGATCCCCACCCTTTATGAACGAAGTTACTCATCCTGTGGAGGTCACCAGGCCCAGGGAGAACACACACCCACTTGCTGGGGTGGCTCAGGGAAGGGGCGGGGAGGCAAAGAGTGGGGACAGAAGGTGCCAGAGCTCAGCACCCTAGTTATCTAGGGCCCCTGAACCTGCTCAGGGATTCTTCTGCCATTACTAAAACAGGTCCGAATCGGGAGGACTCAGTGGCTAAATAATTTGTTAAGACGTATAGTCTTCCTTTGTAAGCAGTTTGCAGAATGTAGCCCTGTTACAAAAAGGTCCTGAGAATAAACAAGAAGCCTGCTTTTCTTAGTGTTCCACTAGCTCTCTTCCGAGGCAGAATCTACGCATTCCCACAGACGTGTCGCCTTTGCCAGATTCGCTCAGTTCGAATGGTGGAAGGAATGGAACAGGCACACGACCCTCAGGGAGAGTGCGACGGAACCAGCATGAGGGTCCCATCATCATGCCCCTCCACCAAGCCTGCTTCCCACAGCACCTGAACCTTCCCCTCTCTCATTTACTATTTTAAATACCCACTAAGACAAGGAGAGGCAGTAGTATTAATACTCGATCAACCTCAAATCCACCACGGTTTTTGCTGACATCATCTCCACAGTCCCTCTTAGCATGGGAGGCCCCTGTGACAGTGCTCAGCCTCGCCACTCTGTCCAACACACGTAACAAGTATCTTTTTTTCCAGTGTCTCAAACTTGTCTTGAATAAGATAGATGCCTTGTGCCCCTACTGTGCCTGCCAGTACTACTGTTTATTATAAGAAAATATGGGACTATGGGCGATGAGCACGTAAATGTGTATATAGTATCTACATGTATTTCTAGAGTACAGCATCTTCATTTATTTCTGAACGTTTAACAAGGAGAGGCATCTGCCTTCAGGTTCCACTCCAGCGCAGCGGCTCGGGATGTGAGGTGTCTGCTCAGGAGTTCTCCGGCTGTTCTTCCGTGGAGTGGCCAGGTCACAGGTGGGAGGCTGCGGGGACATCGTGAGGGTACTGCTAATGGCCGTTACGGGGACCTGGGGTGCGTCGGAAACACGCCTTTAGGTTCCCTTTCTGAGAGGCACTGTCTGGACGGTACCTGTGTTAGAATGGTCTCTCCCCTGGGTGAGAAAAAGGAAAGAACAGGAGAAAAGCTCATTTCTGCCTTCTGGTTTCTAAATGCATTTTTCCTATTAATTTTCTAATCAACATCCAAGAACACAAACAATGACCTTCACAGAGCAAGCCAACCAAGTAGGCAAAGACCTGACTTGAGCTGTAACTCATACTATAAAACAAGCATGAAGTAAGTTTAAATGTGCCTTGCTGCCCTAAAGAGAGGCGGTTTGAAAAAGAATCATTTCCAGTGTGATTTAGAAAGGATCATTAGACTTCTCTGATGGTTTCACATGTAAGAATGGCAGATGATAACGTCTGAACCAGCTCTGGAGAGAAGGTTACAAGTTGGCAAGATGAGGAGGCAGCCAGATTGTAATTTGTATAGTACAAAGCGGATTTACAAGTGAACGGTAGTTCCAAAACAAGGCTGAATTTGGGGCCATACAAACAAAAAGCACGGCTCTCACACACGTCTGTCAGAACTTCAGCGCGTTTTCACCCATTTCCATCAACAATTACCACACCGGAAAAAGGGAAGGGGTATTTTACAGTGAACTGCGAGAGAAAACCAAGCATAAATGGGGGTCCACAGCTTTCAGAGAATGCTCTCCAATGACATGTGAAGCATCCCTGTTTGAACAATAGCGTTTACAATCTGAGGACAAAAACAGTATGGCCAGATTTATCTTACTTAACTGCATTAACCTTCAGCTAAAATCCTGAAGTGAAACTGACCACCAGAAATTAACATGCATACGTAAACCAGGGGATTCATGTAAAATTCTAACTGTTTCCAGCTAGACCTATAGGAACCCCAGAAATAATGGCGGAGTGGGGGAAGGTCTGGTTGACATAATGAATTAAAGGCTTTTCTTAATAGTTCCAGAAAACTCCTCCTTACAGCTGGCTCTGTGTTCATGGCATCTACCAGTTGACATGCAGTGGAAGACAGAGAGATACTCGACAAAATTTTATGAGGGCTTAGGGGGTGGGTGCAGTGGTGGAGACAGCAGTTTATTTGAAATGATGGAAACAGTAACAGAATGAGAGATGTGATAAAACTTCCCTAAGTAGATGGTGGATTTCCTGCAGTAAACGGAGAAAGATTGTTTTACATTTTTGTACAGCGACATCAGGCTGTGAAGAGATCTCTGAGGTTCTGACGGGAAGTATTCATCATCAACGGGGCTCACCAAGAACCAATTCCAAATACATTCGGGAAGGAAAATGGTCTTGTGTTTACCGGAAGAAAACTGGGAGTTACAGTCAGCTGTTGGGTGGTTGGTCTTGACCGTCTCTGCATAGTGAAAAGAGCCGTCAGGGACCGTAAGAAGTGGTCAGGGGGTGCCTATGAACACAGGGGCTTTGTGTGCCTAGATTTCACATGGACGGCACCCCCAGGGCACATCCACCTGGGTAACTCTTCCTTTGGACCAGAAGTCACAGACTTGCATTGGGTTAGGCCTCAACGGACTGTTCTAGAGGCGACAGGAAGACGGCCTCTCTGTCCATGACGGGCTAACGTTTCACATTACAGGGCTCAGACGGCTTTAAAAATATTTATTTTGGAAGCACTGCAAAGTCCGGATAAACCAAACAACTAGGTGGTTAAACTGTGTTCACAAATCCAGATGCAGAGATGCCTATTGTCTCTTCATAATTGAAGGGATGTGTTCCGATACCTCATTTTTTAAGAGAGTTGTTTTAAGTTATTGATTCACCAGAGGCCACCATGTCATTATTCAATAAAGCAGCCCCAGAGCATTTTTAAGAAATGAATAAAACATGGAAGAAAGGAGGCACAGAAATATTCAAATTAAGTGGACACACTGTAATCTTTTGAGCACATCCACATCGCCTTGTCCTCCGGAAAGGGAAAGAGCAGTCAAAAAATGGGAAGCCTGCTTTTAGAAGATTGCGCTTTTCTTTTTTGCAGCGGTGAATTGTGGGCTTTTCAGTAATGCTGAAAGAAATACTATCTTTCTGGAAGGTATTTCCGTGTTGTAGGGATGGATATTGACTACTGGAACTTTATGAGGTCTACTTTCTCTTTCTTTTAGTAAGGCAAGGGAAATGTGTATGTAGTGGTGGGTGTGGATCAATGGCCTGCACACAAAACACCCACCATATGCCCCAGGACACACGGGGCACCTCTCAGCCTTCAGAGGGAGGTCAGCCTATAAACAGGGCTTGCGGTCAGCCACGCAGGCAATGCTAAGTGCCTGAGGACCAATTATGCACGATGCTTTATTGACTAAAACCTTACCCAACAAGCCGTAAACAAGGGCTATGCGACTGGGGTGATTTTGGATAAGTCACCAGGTCTAATTCATGATTTTTGGTAGCATATTTTATTTAGAGAAAATGGAAAATGTGTTTTTAAGATGCTTGTTTGGTTTAATAAACAAGAAAAGCTTAAGCAAATGAGCTGAATTTCAAACTCTGATCTGTGATGCTGAGACTCTAAAAGTGATACTGAAAATAGATTATGCATATATTCAAATGTACCAACCTACGTGATTTCTCCATCATTTGCATTATAATAGCCACAGCTAAAAATGAGACAAATTAGGTCGCCATTTATTTTTTCATTTCCTGTTATTTTGATTAATGGAATTATTTATCCAGCTTAACTATTTTTAAATAACATTTAGAATAATAAGAAATAAACTATTAATCATAGTCTTTAAATTCTGGCAAGGAATCCAAACAAATCAAAACACCAGATTTCATATTTCAGCAGTCATGCTGGTCTTTTAATAAATCCCAAAACCACGAGGTTGGGGGGAATAATTTTTCTTGGTTTCAAAAATCATTTTAATTTCTAATGTTTAACAACAATGTAACAAAAAAAATCAATTTATCTGCAACACCAGAGAAACTTCCTAGTTTTTCCTCTAACATCCACAGGACAAAACACCCAGATTTCAACATATTGTTTTCAAAAAGTGTTTCTAATGATGAATACTGATGATTACTAGAAATTAAACATTTATTCAGTTGTGCTGAACGGATGACCAAGCATCTTTTAAACGACAACATGCATGAGCTCTTCCCCTCATTTAGAATTTGATTTGGAGGATCGGCAGTCCTTGGCATTAGAACCATCTTAATCCAAAACACAGTAAAAGCACCAAGGACAAGCACCAGGGCCACCGCTGGGCTGGAAGAATCAGCCACAGGGGCGGATGCCCTCACAGTTGGGCTCCTGAGGCCCAGGGCCCGGACCCTCTCACCATCTTCCTTCCAGCTTGTCTACGATTGAGGCCAAAGAGTGAGATGCCTAGAGGGGCGTGCTGTGAGCATCCACAGCCTACGGGGAGCCCTGTTATATTTATCCTCCATCTCTGCCTTCCAAGGCTCCAGGCATCCTTTCCACCCTCACCGCCTACCAAAGGAAGGTGTTCAGAAAGAAGTGGCTGCTTGACTATCTGGTTTTCATGATGTCCTCTGCGGTCTTAAAGTAAGTGTTTGTAACACGGAAGAGGTTTAAACAGTGCATGTGCTGAAAAAGACTGCTACTAGTGTCACCACGAAAGGAAACTACTTTATTTCTCCTCAAGCTTCAGGTGTGTGCTGATGAATTAAACTGACTTTAATTTAATTATTTATTCTTGATTCTGACCTATGGTGAAATAAATCAATTTCAGCAGATTTACCTGGCCCTCGTGCCTGTTGAATTGTTTAGCTGAGATAGACGGTGTATCATGATTTCTCAGAATTTTCCAGTATAGAATATTCAAATATTAATATGACAAAGTAAGGGCAATTGTTCTACAAAAACCAGCAATGTCTGTCTACCAACCGGAGGGCTTTTGAACAGAATGTAGCAAACGAGGTAACTATGCCTATCCTGACAATACTTTTCTCAAACTCACAGTTTTCCTGCATCCTCTCTTTAATGAATAATTAACGACAAGTCTCTTAAACCAAACAAAACAAAGAGAAGCATGCTGGCAGGTTCCAACAAAGCCACAAGACACCAAGTAAAGAAAACATGCCGTCAAACTGAGTTCATAAGCAAAATCTACTAACCGGCTTATCAATGACAGTCATCTGTCCACACAGGCGTTATGTGTGTAGACGTGTTCACATGTGAGCTCACCACAGAAATGCTCTCCAAGTATGTGAGTTTCCTCCAGTTATTAAGGAAAATTGCTTATTTTTGGAATAAATGACGAGGTCACATTGAATGTGTGCTTCATGGCGTATGTTCTAACTTGATTTCCACAGCAAGTATACAAAATAAGCACCATTATCATTATTCTATAGATAAGGAAACTTAGGTTACATTATATGTCTATGGTGGAGGATCAACGTTAAAGCCTCTACTCAATAGCCCAAGAGATTAGTAATTTATATTATCTGGGTCTCTAAAAGTAGCACTGGCTGACCTTGAATGAATTTAAATGTTGATAGCTATTAGATATATTTAGTCTCTGCCAGGATCTCTCCTCTCCACTTTAAACCCGTATCTTCGCCTGCCTATTGGACATTCCTACCTGGGTTTCCACGAAGCTCTCACTTACCCTGAATTCCACCTGGAAATGTTTTACCCTGCTCCTCCTTCCAGCCTCAGGGAAATGGATCATGCCTGGGGCCAGCTGCCTGAAGCCAGACCTGGGGTCAATATGATTCCCTCCTGTCCCTCACTTCCCACACCCAATCCCTCTGTGTTACCTCTCAAATCTACCCGCTCTCTCCAGCCCCATGCCAGCTCAGGCCACCTTGTCTCTCGCTGGGATCAAGCGAAGCGCCTCCCAAGGGCTGCTCCTGCCACCAGGAACCACAAAGCCCATTCTCTGTGGCGTGTGACCTGCTCACTCTTCTCACGCTACAACTCTGACGGTGTCCGTCCTGCCCCTGGGCTCTCTACCCCCCATGGGAAGAAATTCATGAGTCTCAGCAAGGAGACCTGGTGCTCCCTAGACCCTAGTCCCGAGCCTCTGCCCACCCACTCCGGCTCTCCCTCCCTGAGCGGACCCCCACCCAGCCCCTCCAGTGGAATGTGTTCCTCCACTCTGGGCCTTCCACGTGCTGAGCACTTCAGGAACGCCCATCCCTCTGCCCCTCCAAAGTCTTCCAAGCGCCTCCAGCCTCAATGACAGGACCCTTCCCATGTCACAGCGCTGCCCTGCTCTGCCCTATTTCCTGTCTAAGCCACCCATGGACCTTTGGAACCAGAGAAGCAGGAAAAATGGTTTTCTTGTCTCCCCAGTACCCTGTACAGGCCTGGCACACAATGGGTGGTCAATAAATATTGTTAATGAGTGAATAAATTATTATAAAATGGAATTTCCAAATGCTGTTTCAATTAAATAATTTAGCATCTATTATGTATATCTATAAAAGTCCATTGACTTTTAAGTGTCACATCAAATAATTTCTGCATGAATACACAGTGTTGCATGATCCAAAAAAAACACAGCCATGATCCCTAGCATCTAAAGCCCACAGGAAAAGAATCTGATTTAAATATTAATGAATGTTGGTAAAGCACTCTCAATATGAAAAAGAATATGATTGGTAAGTATGAATCACATTCCAGACATACATAACTACAGAATATTTTTCTATAAATCTATAAGGTATTCTAAATTTAACATAGCTACTGTGATTTCTGTAAACAACGAGAACTACAGGATAAGAACAAAGAACCCTAGGATTTAAACCTCTACCTATTACTGATGTGTTTTGCAATTATCCTACGCAACAAATCTGTATGGGAATGCTTAAAGATATAGTTCCAAAGTACGTTAAGGAAAATGCAATTTCCTTAGAGAACCAGAGTATTCAGTGGTAAATCACCAAAAGCTACTTTAAATGTAATGAAAGACAAAAAGTACTATCAGAGGCCATGATCTCTTATACAGAATTTAACAAACTGGCTGCCACAGCAGGAGACGCATACAAATCTAGCTCAGTTTTAATGCCAAGGCCTGAACTGTCACTGTCCTACGAATGCAAGGGAAGCTGGTCCACTGAGATCTTCACACCAACAGTGAATACATAAGCTAAGTCTGAAAGATACATTAACTCAGACCACAATATTGAGTTACTGTAAACTCGAAACTAAGAGTTAGCTGGTGTGAAGTGTAAAGTAACAACGTTTTAGTCTAGAGAGACAAAGACAATGATGAAACTACATCTTTTCTATATCAGAAGCAGGAATGAGTAACAATTATTATAAACTCCCAGCATAACCAATAAGTAACACAGAAATTATTGAAAATACAGTCTACATCAGTTGCTTTTTGATCTCCTACTTCTCCCTAGGACAAGAGCTTTTCAAAGGGGCTCAGGCAGAATTAATAGACAGCAAATAAAACTGCCATGCATTCCTGAAGAATCTCATCAACTTGTTCATAGATCTGCCTGGCCTGGCTTCCCGCCCCCGTCAAACATTCCTACCCAAAAGCCAGGTCTTTGGTGGGTTTAACGGGTCACCTGTGCAAGCAGGAACACTTAGGACTCACTCCAGTTGTAACATCAACTTGTAATTCTCAATTACGGCATGACCTTGCTGTTACTACATCCCACAAACACATGACGGTGACTGTTTGTGGCAAGAGGGTTTTATTTCTGTTAAAAAGGACAACGCTTCCTAACTGCAGTGGAGGTCGTGCATTTGGAAATCGTTTAATTCCGTTTTCAGAAAGATGTTTTATTTATTTCATAAGTTGTCATAGTAGTGGGTAACTGTGGGTTTTATTAAGAAAGGCAGAAGCTAATTATTTAAAACCTGTAATAAATGGCAAGGCTTTTTGTCAACAATACGTGAAGCAAAGGCCTTTAACAACACATAGAAATTCTACCAAGGCAATAAAGGAAACGAAATCACTAATCAGGTAATGTCAATTTGACATCCAGCCCAGCTCAATCACTCATTAGCAGCGGGCCCTTGGTGAAGCCATTTCATGCCTCTCACACCTTTTTCCTCCAGAAATAAACTAGAATGATTCTCGAGTTTCCTTTGAGATCTCACTAGATCATACTGAGTCTTGGGATCCCTCGGAGGTCTTAATCGCCCTCATCCTCACCAGCAACCAGGAATCCCAGAATTAGATTTGTCAGGGCAGAAGACACAAACTGAATTCAACCACCCAGACAAGGCTTGATTGTCATGGCAAAGAAACTCTTTCCTCAGTGACAAAGGAGAGCGTTTGTCTTTGGAGAAAGCCAGAACGTTATTTAGAGAATGCTTGTGCAACACGGGTGTGACGTCCTCCGAGGGCAAAATGGGAGAGCAATGAAGATACACACTCTCACCCTGAAAGAACGCAAGAGACCCGCTGCGGGCTGTGGGCGCCGCACTACTTTACAGCAGGACTCAGAACCGCGTGCTGACGCAAGGGTCCTGCACACTCCGTGTATACTGAGTGGTGTATGTACACAAGTCACACCTGGATGGAACGGTGCATCACGGGCACAGGCACACAGCTACCTTCAGGCACTCCGGCCATGCCAGTCGTGTTCGTAATGCAGAGAAACAAAGCACAAAGCCGCAAGACACAACGCTGGACGTGAAACTTTTCTTACAGAATAACACAAAATTAATGTTCCTCAAGGAGGTTAACCATCATTTGTTCTCAAGCAAACTCATATCCAAAACCATCTCGGAAAAAAAGGGAGTTTCTAGTGTTTGCAGTCACCGCCAGTCTGTCCTGACTTCCTCCTCCCCAACACAACCAACAAGCAGCGGTGCGCACCTAGACCCTGCACCACCGGCTGGGAGGGCTTCGGTGCGGGGACTGCCCACAGACGGCCCCGAAGGGTCACGTTCCAAGAAAGTGTATAGGATTATTTACACATCTTGTGAAAAAAAACAAAAAGGAGGTCATGCTCCAGCGATGAGCATCATGGTGCACCTTTCCCAGCTACTGCATCAAAACCCAGACATCCAATTCATCATGAGACCTACTTGTTTGGGGGCGTCTGCGGAGGTGGTGTGAACTTCAGAACCCCGGGGTCCATCGGACTCAAACACCACTGTGGGAACAAGGGGTTTGTTAACAGATGAGCGTGTGAGCTTCAGGACGTGCACATTAAATGAGTCCATTACAGATTAAGTACTTTCACAAAAAAAGACACCAGCGCCTAGCCTGTGGCTGGAAAATACCAATTTACCGTAACACTTACAGTAAAGAGACTGTGATAATGGCTGCCTGGGGCCACTGCCCTTTTTAATTCAGACCTCGCTGCTGAAAAAAGCAATCACTGACAACATTAATTATCGGTGTGTGTGTAAGGGACCCTCTTCTTGCATTACTTACCATTTGGCCTGTGTCATCTTGCATCAGACCAGCTTCTGTGTGCATCCTTCACAGTCCTGATAGAGAACCCCGTCTCCCCATCTCTCTAATGCCCCTGCACTGTCCTGACAGTTTCCAGCCTGATCGGGCGCAAGCTCTCTACATAAAGGCTGAGGGATTTTGCAGTACATCCTGCCAGGTAAAAAGGGGCCCAGGCGTATCCCACAGAGTCCAGTCAGTGCCAGCGAGGACACAAAACCATGCCTACACAGTGCTAAAAGGGTACTCTGATTAAATGTGTGCTGGTGGCAATGCCGTTTATTAGCATATTCATTTCTGAGGAGTCAGTTACTCTCTAATTAAAATGGAACATTTGCAAACAGGCTTATCTCAAATTAAACCACATGGCACATGGATACCAAAAAAATCCATTTCAGGTGTGGAGTGGGGGCGGCCGGTATACGATCCCGGAGGCAGATGGCGGGGCCCCCCCATCTGGTAGGGGCTGAAATCTCAGTATCTCCCTGGCTGCGGATGGTCAAGGCACTGACGGAAGAGACCCCTCTTCCTCTGCTTCCCTCAGGGACAGCTGGGCGGGAGGGCGGTACCTGAGTGTGCCCGCATGTGGGCCCTGAGGTGGCCGGGCTGGTGGAAGCTCTTCCCGCACTCGATGCAGACGAACTCTCCTGGCCGGGCCTGCGTCCGGAGCGTCCCTGCGGTGGCGAGGTGATGGTAGTGGCAGTGGCGGTGGCAGGGCCGTGGCGGGGTTGGCGTGGAGGTGAGGAGGCAGGAGAGCGAGAGGGAAGCGAGAGGAAAACATCATTAGTCTGTCTAACGTGTCATCATGTGAGGCTCCCTTCAGGCCCTGGTGACAACTGTCAGCCTTCATCTCGGCTCTGCTGACAGGCCAGGCACTCTCAGGACTACAAGGATGCATAAATTACAGCGAATTAAAAACCGCTCCCCGGGACGGGAGGCGCCCGCCAGGCTGCACGTCCGGCTGTGCGGCTCCGAGCATCTGCAGGCTGGGCCCAGCCATCACCCAGCTCTGTCAAGCGGCTCATCCGGCAAATCAGAGTGACACCAGCGTGACAGAGACAAGGCTCATGGAAAATAGGAAGTGAGCGGGACCAGAGCCCGCCGTGACCCGGCCGCGATCCTGGGAGACCTACACAGAGTGAGTGCAGCCACGGGGCGGCCCCACTTCTGGCCCTCTCTCCTGCCTGCCTGGGTGGCTCTGAGGCCACGGCCCCCAGCAGAAGGGAGGAGACACCTGCAAGCACCAGGCAGCAGCCCCCAAGGTGCGTGCACTTGCTGGCCATCGGCAAGGTCGGAAGTCCCCAAGTCCCACCTTCTCCCCAAAGATCTTGCCACATCCCTGTACTCAAAGGCCGGGCTTTGTGTTTCCTTCTGATCCAAAAAGCCACACGGCTTTTATTAGAAAGGGATGCAGAGTGTGTGTCTGCACACCTTTTCTCTCTGAAGAAAAGGCTTGTTTTCCACATGCTGGTAGCTCCAAAGACATTTCTCTGGCTGGGAGAGTCACTGTCACGTGCAATAGTAACTCAACTCAGTAGGAAAAAAAAATAATAACTAGAAAAAGTCACACCTGTTGCAATAATTTTTTTAAAAAGCTGCTTTACGCAGCTGAGTTTTTATGTATCTAAAGGCTGACACGTGAATGTGAACAGCAAGTGAAGAGAATGACAAAAGGCGGCCGGGCGCGGTGGCTCAAGCCTGTAATCCCAGCACTTTGGTCCGAGACGGGCGGATCACGAGGTCAGGAGATCGAGACCATCCTGGCTAACACGGTGAAACCCCGTCTCTACTAAAAAAACAAAAAAAAATACAAAAAACTAGCCGGGCGAGGTGGCGGGCGCCTATAGTCCCAGCTACTCGGGAGGCTGAGGCAGGAGAATGGCGTAAACCCAGGAGGCGGAGCTTGCAGTGAGCTGAGATCCGGCCACTGCACTCCAGCCTGGGCAACACAGTGAGACTCCGTATCAAAAAAAAAAAAGAGAATGACAAAAGGCACCTTAGTCACACTGGTTGAAAACAAATCTTCAATATTGTTTCTCTCACTCTAATTGAGAGTAGCTCAATAGGTAAAAACATAAAATCATGTTTACGCTATAGATGTTTATGGAAATAATAAAGAAATGCACGAACTGTGAGGCACATCTTGTCAAATTTCTTAAATGACAGATCATTAACATGAATCAGAGAAATTTAACACCTTAGCCATTGACTACTCAACATTCCCATTGCCTTACATACACAAAAGGAATAAGAAGAAACATTTCAACCAACACTCAAGTTAACAGGGGCCAGCTGCGGTGGCTCACGCCTGTAATCCCAGCACTTTGAGAGGCCAAAGCGGCAGGATCACTTCAGTCCAGGAGTTCAAGACCAGCCCAGGCAACAGAGTGACAGGCCTCATCTCTACTAAAAATGTAAAAGCTATCCAGGCGAGCGGTGCATGCCTGTTTCTAGCTACTCAGGAGGCTGAGGTGGGAGGATCACTGGAGCTCAGGAGGTCAAGGCTGCAGTGAGTTGAGATCACACCACTGCACTCCAGCTTAGGTGACAGAGTGAGACTCTGTCTTCAGAGAAAGAAAAAGGAAAAAGGAAAAAAAGAAGAGGGGAGGGGAAGGGAGGGGAGGGGAGGGGAAAGGGAGGGAGGAAAAGAAGGGCAGAAAGAAAAGAAGGAAGGAAAGAAAGGAAGGCAAGAAAAGAGATTTTTAAGCTATTTTGCTCCCCCATTCATTTGCACTAGAAACACCAGCCAGTGGAGCTCCTATGAAACAAATTTCTGAATACTTTGGTTGTCTGGATTTTCCCAGGTACCATCTAGACTGCATCTGCAGGTGGAATCTGACCACACCTACACAGAATACTGACTAATGATGACGACATGCAATGTCATCTAACATTCAGAACTTTCAAAAATGAAGTCATTCTCATTCTTTTTTCAAGTAATTGTGGTAGCTATTTCCTATCCAAATGAGCAACAGAGAAAACACGGACAGTCCTCCCGCTCACCTGTGCTTATTTCCTTCAATTAAGGGTGCATGAGCACGCGTGCACACGCACTCACGCAGGCGCACACACTCACGAGTGCACGCGCACATATGGTTTTCCCACACATTTCACCATATCACTCTCTCTTTACTTTTTAAAGACAGGGCACTTGCCCTTACGGCCAACAATGTTATGCCCAAGCTACCCCAACATTCCGAGTTAATCACAAAGGCGACAAACTCCATTTGAACAAAGACCACCTGGTGAGCACGCAGCTCAAATGTTCTCACCTAGAAATTCAGGTTGTGTTTGGAAAGTGGACTTAACAGTGAAAGAAAAAGGCCTGGCGAACTTCAGAGGGGTCACCCAGTCCTGCAACGTTGTGTGTCATTATGGGGTGTTGTGCTATCCATAGAGAAAGAGGAGATGAAAAAGACTCTACAGAGAGAGATCAGACTGCAAGGAAGCATAAAGCTTTCATCACCATAATATGAAGGCCTCCTTGGTACAAATGACTTTTTTTAAGTCCTAATAAGAAATACCATCTATTTTATCTGGAATTATCTCATTTTATTAGCTTCAAATTTTATTCTAAGATTCATCGTATCAGATCATCTAGGCTGGCCAAAAGGTCTGAAAACACAGATCACGTATTATTTTATTGCTATTGTAGCAATAAGTCATTTATGTTCTATTCCTGTATGTTTACAGACTTGGCAGTCACACTGTACAATGATCACAGAAAATGCAGTGAGTTTTTCTTCTTAAATGGTCAGGGAACCCCTAAGGGAGGTAGCGATAGTTCTTTTCTTACTGTTTGGGTAGAGTTTTTAGACTCTCCCTATCTACAGAAACATCACCCGAACACATGCGGGGGGCGGGGAAGTCTCTGAGACTCCCGTTTCCTAACTTCTGAATAAAACCTGTCTCAGAAGCATCCTGCAATAGCAACGTTCTCTGTATAAATGGAACACGTCCACTGCAAAATAACAGAATCACACTTCTAGCATCCACAACTGTTGCATGTACACATGAGATGACTTCCGGTTCTCTGAGACCATTCTCCTCTGCATATTTCTACCTCCTCAAACTACAGAATCATGCTACAGCAATAGATGTAATCAATGACCACGCACAGAAAAGTTGTGACCTTTAGATCTGCAGACAACACCCACCTAGCAGACACGTAACAAATGCATGGGGTGAGAAGACCAGAACGTACAGATACACTTGTATAATAAGACACGTCAAAAAGACCAATTTGACCAAGGGAGGAATGAAACAAGATTCTAGACTCATGACTCAAAAACTACAGGTACACCACAAAAAATAAACAGCTGAACAGAAACAAGTGGAAGAAAAAAGTCCTAAGAAAGTGTAGTTACTCCAGTATTCAGTAACACTCAAAAAAGGAAATCTAGGCTGCACAGATGTCCTGGGTTGCACTAACAGAAATCGAGTCTCTGTAACAGGAAACACGAGTGTTCTGTTCACCTTTCCAATAGTCTGACCACGCCAAAGTTGCTGGGTTTCCTTCTGGCTACAACACTTTAAGGGCGTCAGAAACAAACATTCAAGTATGGAGAAAGGAAATGTGGAAGGTCCTGGAGACCAGACAGAGGATGGACGTGAAGGCCCTAGAGACCAGGTAGAGAGTGGACAGGGACGGCCCTGGAGACCAGGTAGAGCATGGACGTGAAGGCCCCAGAGACCAGGTAGAAGGATGGACACAGAAGGCCCCAGAGACCAGGAAGAGAGTGGACGTGAAGGTCCCGGAGACCAGGTAGAGAATGGACACAGAAGGTCCCGGAGACCAGGTAGAGAATGGACACAGAAGGTCCCGGAGACCAGACAGAGGATGGATGGGAAGGCCTCGGAGAGCAGGTAGAAGATGGACATAGAAGGTCCCGGAGACCAGAAAGAGAACAGACAAAGAAAGTCCGGGAGACCAGGTAGAGGATGGATGTGAAGTTCCTGGAGACCAGCTAGAGAGTGGACAGGGACGGCCATGGAGACCAGCTAGAGAGTGGACATGAAGGCCTCGAAGACCAGGTAGAGAATGGATGGGGAAGGTCCCACAGACCAGGCAGAGGATGGATGGGAAGGCCCCGGAGAGCAGTTAGAGGACGGACAGGGAAAGCCCTGGATACCAGGTAAAAGATGGACGCAGAAGGTCCCGGAGACCAGACAGAGGATAGACAAAGAAGGTCCCGGAGATCAGGCAGAGGATGGACGTGAAGTTCCTGGAGACCAGGTAGAGAGTGGACAGGGAAGGCCATGGAGACCAGGTAGAGAGTGGACAGGGAAGGCCATGGAGACCAGGTAGAGAGTGGACAGCAAAGGCCCTGGAGACCAGGTTTAGAGCATGGACGTGAAGGCCCCAGAGACCAGGTAGAAGGATGGACATAGAAGGCCCCAGAGACCAGGCAGAGAATGGATGGGGAAGGTCCCAGAAACCAGGCAGAGGATGGATGGGAAGGCCTCAGAGAGCAGGTAGAGGATGGACACAAGAAGGTCCTGGAGACCAGAGAGAGAATAGACAAAGAAGGTCCCAGACACCAGGCAGAGGATAGACAAAGGTGGTCCTGGAGACCAGGCAGAGGATGGACGTGAAGTTCCTGGAGACCAGCTAGAGAGTGGACAGGGACGGCCATGGAGACCAGGTAGAGGATGGACGTGAAGCCCCACAGACCAGGTAGGAGGATAGACACAGAAGGCCCCAGAGACCAGGCAGAGAATGGATGGGGAAGGTCCCAGAAACCAGGCAGAGGATAGATGGGAAAGCCCCGGAGAGCAGGTGGAGGATGGACAGGGAAAGCCCTGGATACCAGGTAGAGGATGGATGCAGAAGGTCCTGGAGACCAGGTAGAGGATGGACACAGAGGTCCTGGGGACGAGGTAGAGGATAAACACAGAAGGCCCTGGAGACCAGGCAGAGGATGGATGTAAAGCAGGGATGCTAGGTCCAGGAAAGACAAGAGACAAGTGTCTGAAGGTTTAAAGGACTATCACATAGAAGAGCTCTCAGCTTGTTCTGATGGCTTCAACACAGAGACCTGCAGGCAAGGGAAGTTCACCAAAGCTAGGGGCCCAGGAGGTGCCGAGCCCCTCACCAGAGGCGTCCCATCTGGAGATGCTCAGCACTTCTCAGGTGCGCTGACCGAGTATCTAGACAGGCTGACCTCAGGTACTCTATACCTGGGAAGCCAGGATCCTAATAATGCACCTACTAACAGGTGTATTTTAAGACCAAAAAAGTGAAAGCACTTCCCTTAAGAAATCCAATTTAGAGTAGACTTAGAAACCATAGATTTGCTGACTCACGCTATGTCTCGATGTGTACATTATAAGAATAAATAACCCAAGATGAGCCCATGTGCTTTATGACTAGTATTTTTCACATATGAAAGATAAATATTTAACCTCTCTCTTTCCAAAAAAAAAAAAAAAAGGCCTTAGAACCATTTATTTTTAAAGATGTCTGTAAGAAAAGGGAAAATACTTCAGCCTATTTTGGACTTCAAATTCTATCATCCGAAATTTCAAATCCTTACCTTAGAACTCACTTCTACTTTCTCAGAAACAGCAACTATGCCACCCACAGGGCAGCTCAGAGGCCTTTTAAAAACTGGGGATGCCACTTTCCAGGTGTAAGCTGACAGGTTTAGAACTTAGGGTGTGTGCAGGCTGTGAGCGCGTGACTACATTACGGGTCAGGTGGACTAAGCGGGCGTCAAACCCCCCATGCTCTGCTGGGAGGCAACCACGAGGGGAAGGACAGAGTGGGCAAGGTGCAGCCAGGGACACCCAGCTTCCAAGACAGCGGAACCCTCACCACTCAGCCTTCTCTGCTTCGGGTTCCAAGAAAACCCACATCTCCAGAAGTGAGCTGGCATCACGTCAAAGGGCCACCAACAAACTTGTTTTTCACTTTGCAGCAAATAATCTACATGACTGAGAAACCCTGCTGAGGCTGAGAGAACTCACTCACTTTAACTGAACACGGGAAAAGTCAAACCATCAATCCACATGGCACTGCACCGCACTTCCCACCCGTGACGGCCTCCTCAGGTTACACCATCCACCCAGAGCACACGGGCAGGGAGAAGAGATGAGGATCTACGACCCCGCCTCAGGGACCCCCACTCCCGAGTCACACCTCAGCCCAACACATCTCACGAGACCCTCGAGTGTCCGGGTCTCGGCCTCATCCTAAAAAGTTCACAAGCGCTCAGCGGTCTAATGTAACAAGGTCGGCTGGAGTAAGGCCTTCGCCGGCAAATCTGTAAGGCGGCAGCAGACCTGCGATGTCTCCTACTGGAAAACACCTGGGGTGAGCATCCCTCATGCCAAGACGGCCCCAGCAGGTCACAGATCTAGGCTGGCTCTGAAACCCCAGCCTAAGCCAGGAGCTCAGCAGGTGACTCCAGCACCCACTGGGACATCGTCCCACGGTGGATCTGGGGAAGCTCACTGCTGACATCTCAACTCCCAGACCCAGAACCACACCCTTCACAGTCCTGCCAGCGGCCTGAGTTTGCAGCCCTGGCTCTCAGAGGCCATTTCTAATGGTAACCACTTTAAGAAACCGCAGGCTTACGATGTTATTTATTTATTTATTTATTTATATTTTTTGAGATGGAGTCTCACTCTCACCCAGGCTAGAGTGCAGTGGCACGATCTCCGCTCGCTGCAACCTTCGCTTCCTGGGTTCAAGCAATTCTCCTGCCTCTGCCTCCCAAGTTGCTGGGATCACAGGTGTCCGCCACCACGCCCAGCTGATTTTTGTGTTTTTAGTTCGAGATAATGTCTCTCACTGTATTGGCCAGGCTGGTCTTGAACTCCTGACCTCGTGATCCGCCTACCTTGGCCTCCCAAAGTACAGGGATTCCAGGCGTGAGCCACCGCGCCCGGCCACAATGAACAATTCTAACAAAGCATGGTTAGGACTTCTCAGGTAATGAACTGAGACTGTGTTTGGTTTTGGTTTTTAACAGAACTTGGGTTTCTTTGTGTTCTGGACGTTAAGTGAGAGTGACCTTCAATTTATGTTCCAGCACAGGGTGCCGCATGCAGGGCAGGGCGCGCACCGGGGAGGCAGGAGGAAAGCAATTCCTTCTCAGTGTTACTGTGACACAGCAATACTAAGGCAGAGGGAGAAGCGAACACAACCCTTTCCAAGTATTTTTTTCAGGAATTTTTGCACAAATCCCATTCTCCAGACTTACATGGTATATCCGTCCTCTGCAAGGCTCTCCTTACTAATACTAGAGAACTAAATAGGTGTTTTTTAAATTATAGATATATAAAAATATATTAAAAAATATATAAAAACCTTAATCACACTACATAAATATTCTTGTCTTTGGAGACACAGGACAATGAACATCTACGGTTTCTGTTTAAAATGACAAACACGTGAAGTGCAATCACGTCTGCCTGCTCCTGCAGAATGTCGGTGTGGAGGAAACATCCTCTCAGCAGGAAGGAAGCCGTGCAGGGCTTGCGACTCCTCCCAGGGCCAGCATGCAGAGGACCACCAAGCCCAGGCAGGCGTTCCCCGGCAGGGCAGTGGCGGAGCCTGGGGGGGCTGTTCCCATCTGCTGTGCTCCCGGGCCAGGGCCAGGGTGTGGCTCTCAGCTCAGCAGTGGGAGGGGGCAGGCTGGCTCTGTCCTCAGAGGCCGTGGGCAGGCAGGTGGGCAGCAGCCCTGGCCTTCCAGGGGTGGCTCTGGAGGTCACATGTGGCCCGGGGAAGAGGGGGCCCGCACATCTTACCTCTGTGCTCCAGCCCAGGGCCGCTGACACCCCAGCCCTGGTAGAGGGTGGCAAAGTCCTTTGGAATGTACGTCTTAAAGATGTTGAGGATGTCCAGGCGCTTCTCATGCCCCTCGGCCACCGGCTCCTGTTTGATGGAGTGTAGGATGGGGGGCGCCCCAGCCACGCCGGGCTGGGCCTGCAAGGCCGCGTCGCCCCTGGACCCCGCAGCACAGCTGGCCAGAGTCCTCAGCTCCTGGGCCGCCTTCGAAGGGGGCTCGCGGGGAGGTAGAGGAGGAGCGCCCCCTTCGCCCTTTGCAGGAGGTGGACCCTGAGGCTGAGGGCTGAATTTGGCTTTCAGGGAGTCTGGGGCACTGTGCTTACTTGTGGGGGCAAAGCCAGCCCCCGCTGGGGGGACCCCAAACTTCTCCACGGGCTTGCTGTTAGCCGAGGGCTGCGCGCCAGCCCGGGTGATGACGGTGGGCGTGGGGGTGGCGCTCCTGCTGAAGCCCCCGCCACCCGGGGCAGGCACCGGTTTGGAGCTAGCCTCCTGCCTGGGCTTGGCCGGGGGCCCCTGTGCGGCCGCGCCATGCGGCTCCTGGCCGTGACAGGGTTTGGTCTGTCGATACCCGTCGGGGCCGGGCGCCCACAGAGCACAGGGCCCTCCGGGATGGCTCTCCTTATTCTTAGGCATGCTAGCGGCTTTTGTGACCCCTCCCAGGGGAGAAGAGCCACTTTTGGGCCCTGGCACCCCCCCTGGCACCTGAGTGCGGGTGAACCGAGCAAGGAGCAAAGGCTGGCATTCTTTGCCACCGAGGGCAGGCGGGGGGCCCGTGCGTCCGCTCCGGGAAAGGAAAACCAAATTGCTTCTGATGCTTTTGTAACCGTTGGGCTGAATCCACGGGGGAGCCACGGAGTTGCAGCTGACGCGGTGCCAGATGCGTTTGTGCATCCACAGGACCTCGGGGTAGTAGGTCTTGTGGCTGCAGTAAGGACACGGGTGAACGACTAAAGCCGCCTGCAGGGAGGAGGCTGTCTCCTTATTGCTGGGGTCATCCCGCGTCGACCTCGCACTTAAATCCAGCGGCACGAGGTCTGAGGCCAGCGCCCGCTTCCCTCCCCCAGAGTGCTCCTTGTTGTGCAAATCGGACAGCTTTTCTGCAGGGTGACCCGTCTGGCCCTCCGCTCCCGTACTGGAAGGGAACTCCACGCCATCACCAGGAACGGGCACCTCCTGCTTGGGGTGAAATGCTGGCATTTTTAAGTCCGTAGAAAATCTGTGCTGCTCTTGCCTTCTAGAAGTCTCTCTGCTACTGTTTTCAAGTATGGACACAGAAGCTGCGATCCCCGCCTTGGACTCGCCGGTGTCTCTTTCCGAGCCGTTATCTCCCAGCTTGTGACTCTGGTCTCCATTGGAGAGCTCGGTCGAAGTCACCTCTTTGGGAAAGCAGCAGCGGCGCGGCTGTCCCCCTAGAGGAGGCAAAACATGAAATGGGAAGTTACCATTTCTCATCAGAACACAGCACCACACAGCGCACGTACAGCTACAGCACATTCCAAGCGCATCTGTCTTCAGCGGGACAAACCACCCTTGAGTCTGGGGGGGGTCTCATAAAATCCATGAGGGGCCACCCAGACAACAACAAAAGGAGGCAGAGTCAGGCAGGGTTTCTTTCCTCAATTTAAATGACCGGAAAGATCACAGGGAAAAAAATACAATAGCAGTGGTGTATCTAGTTACACGTAACTATGCTGTCCCTGGTTAACAGAGGGTGACTGGCATATTAAAACTCAGGAAAAAAAGTAATTGTTCAGCAGTATAAGGTCTGTATGACTTTCAAGGAACAAGGAACTCTCCATTTAGGGCTCTTGTGGAATCTTCACAATCATTCATTACAGGGTAAGAAAACCAGAGAAGTTGGGTGGAGCCCACAGTCACAGAAGCAGGCTAGGGTAGCAGCTTACTCTGTCCAAAGAACCCCAGTGTCTGCCTCCGGAACCACCAGGCTACCGACCACCTTCCACCTCAGCCGTAGGGCTGCCTCCCTACGCATCTCTCCTGTGAGGTCCAGTTCTCAAGCCCAAAACCGTGATGCCCCAAGGTCCCCCAGAAGCGCATGAGCAAAGGGCAGCCATGCTCTCCACCTCCATGCCGCCACCTGTGGGCTGTCCAGGAGAAATGAGCCTGGGGTTCCGCCCCCAAGCTCTGCACCCCTGATGGTCCGGCCTTGGCCTTGACGGAGTGTGTGTCTGAGCCATGGTCTGAGATGAACTCTGCGGTGGGAAGGGATGGTGAGGTCAGAACCCTCCCACTTTACCTAAGGAAAGTGTGTGACAGGGAGAAACACAGCTGAGGTGTGGGTTGGGCTCAGAGGTTTTAAGGCTTTTCCAAAGTCAGAAGAGACTGTATGTACTGCAAGTGGACACAACACAGGGTAACAAAAATTGGGTTTTGTGTTTTGCATTTACGGCCTTGGGTTTATTTAAATCTAGACATCAAAACTGGGCAGGAGTACAAGTGTTTCTGGATATCTTAAAACTCTCTGAACTACAAAACACGAGATTCTTTACCACCCAGCCGCCATCTGCAGTCTCTTACAGCCATGTCTCAGTGGGTGTCCACTTACGACGACAAGGCCCCATGTTCTTGGTTTTCAAATAAGATTTTAAGAGATTTTTAACATTCAGTAGAATGGAGGGATCTGCTAACTCAGAATGTTCCTTTAAATTGTTCTAAGTATATATTTGGAGATAACACTTAGGAATCCCATCAAACTGGTAACAAACCTATTCCAAGGGGTTCTTCATCAAGGTGAGACAGCGTCTGTCACTGAAGGCACTTGCCCAGATCTGAGGGACACATTAAGGCTGGTTTTCAATTAGTGGGCAGTTAATGTGCAATTCATACGCAATGTTAAAGGATATGTCCATGTACAAAAATGTCAGCAGTAAGGGCTGATCAGCAGAACTGATGAGGAGATGAGACAAGGAGGAAAAATCTATCCAACTCCTACCGGCTCCTAAAGGCTAATATTTAAATAGTCAGGGTAGACACAGTTGCTTATGCCTGCAATCCCAGCACTATGGGGGACCGAGGTGGGTGGGTCACCTGAGGTCAGGAGTTCGAGACCAGCCTGGCCAACTTGGTGAAACCCCATCCCTGCTAAAAATGCAAAAATTAGCCAGGTGTGGTGGCGTGTGCCTGAAGTCCCAGCTACTCCTGGAGGCTGAGGCAGGAGAACCGCTTGAACCCAGGAGGCAGAAGTTGCAGTGAGTTGACATCATGCCACTGTACTCTAGCCTGGGCAACAGAGCAAGACTTCATCTTAAAAAATAATAGTAATAATGATGACAAAATAAATTTTAAAATAAAAAATAAATCAATGAAGTCAGGTATATGAGTCTGTCATATGCAGACACTGGTATGAGAAAGGAGACTGGGCAGCGCTAGGATGCACCACGGATAAAAACGTGGACTTTACTCGGAATTAAGTGCATGAAAGAGGAAATGTTAGCCTTTGTTTAAGTCAGACTGGTGCTCAGTACATTCAATTCAATTCTAAATACTCAAAAACAGCAACATCTGGCAGGGACAGGTCTAGGTTTCCCTGCAGTAAAGGAATCAAGATTTCTGAACACACATGTTCAAGACTACTAGTGGAGTTTGTAAGTTGAAACAATGCGGCTGTGTAATCTGCCCCTGTACCTCTGTGGGTTTTCAAAGCACGACTGTCAAGCTTCCAAAATGTTCCCCAAAACAATCATAAAACATCACCCAGGACTTCCGGTACTTCTGACCAAGACACTGAGTAATAAACTAAAAGTGAATAATCTGCAGGCACATTGGCTCAGGCCCATAATCCCAGCACTTCAGGAAGCCGAGACGGGCAGATCACTTGAGGCCAGGAGTTCGAGACCAGCCTGGCCAACACGGCAAAACCCCGTCTCTACTAAAAACACATAACTTAGCCAAGCAAGATGGCATGTGCCTGTAATCCCAGCTACTCGGGAGGCTGAAGCAGGAGATTCGCTTGAACCCGGGAGGGAGAGGCTGCAGTGAGCCGAGATCACGTCACCACACTCCAGCCGGGGCAACAGAGCAAGACTCCGTCTCAAAAAAAAAAAAAAAACTGAATGGCCTAGCCGAAGTGATCGAAGTCACCGGTCGGGAGTGAATGGCAAAATGCCTCAGGAACACACAGACCCTGCACAGAGTCCCAAGCCACCCCAGGTGGGCGGGAGAGAAGCATGACCACGAGTGGAGGGGCAGAGGCGAGAAACTGAAGCTATTGACAGAAGCGGCTGATGAGCAGACAGACTGAACAGCTTTCCAAGGACCTCCTTTCTTTCCAAGGAAGAAAATATGTGGCTAACTGGAGAGGTGCAAGATCCTCAGCAACAAGGAACCAAGCACCTTCTCAGCCAGGGAGCCAGGACCCTCTTCCCCAGACTCTCTTCTAGCCGAGGTTTCTTCAGTTACAGGATCAGGGCCACTGAAACAGCAGAGCCTCTAGCCAGCTCCTGATCGGGCCTCAGGCCTTGGTGTGCAGAGAGGCCCAAGTGCTCCCCGCATTGGACATTGGTCATCAGAGCCCCAGAACAGACAGCTTTGCCCCTCGTCCCTGGCTCCTGGACCCAGTGCCGTTGACAAGGACCCTCCAGGGGCCTCCAATCACGGGAACAAACTACTGCCAATCCAGTGGGCCTGGCAAAGTGCTGCCACGTAGCACAGCCAAGGTCTCCTTACTGCCACCAAGGTTTCGTTGCAGCCAGGCCAAAGCAAAACTAAGACAAGGGGCCTCCCAGGCGGCCCAAGGGGACCACGACACCCATCTGCTGTTCCCAGGTTCCTGAGTGCCATTCTGACTTCATCTATTCCTTCTCTACACTCCCCATTCTCGTGTGGAGCACAGCGGCATTCCATCGTCACACGCAAGGTGAACCTCCCAGAGAAATACGCGCCAGCACTGGCCAACGGGCCCCCTCAGGGCACCCCACAGGTGGCAGCAGGCACAGACACACTTGTGTCCCCTCCACGGCCCCACGCCCCCACCACGGCCCACGCCCCTTCCTCCATGGCCCCCACACCCCCACCACGGCCTGCGCTCCTTCCTCCACAACCCCGACGCCCCCACCATGGCCCACACTACTTCTTCCCTGGCCCTCCGCATCCCCTCACGGCCCCCACCCCTCCCCGTCTACGGTTCTCACGCCCCCTCCACAGCTCTGACGTCCCCACCACAGCCCGCACACCTTTCTCCATGGCCCCCACACTCCCCCCCTCCACAGCCCCCACACACCCCCCTCCACAGCCCCCACACTCCCACCTCCACAGCTCCTACACCTTCCTCCACCGCTCCCACGCACCCCCCGCCTCCACAATTGGGACTCAGCGTTGGTGGCTTCTGATGTTTCAGTGGCCCTGATCCTGAAACGGAAGAACTCAGCTAGAAAAGGGTCTGGGGAGGGGGGCTCTGGCTGCCTGGCTGAGGAAATGCCTGGTTCCGTGGCTGCCACGCCACGAAGGGAGAAGGTCTGCAGGAAAAAGCACTTCTGCTCCTCAGTCCTTGCCAGTCTGACAGCCCCTTGGTGGCAGTGCTCACCGGGCACTTTATTAGAATTAAACAAAGGAAAGAGAACGGTGCTGATCTGAGAACGGCGTGGCCTTGCACAGATGGCTGCCTCTAACCCTAACCGCAGTGCCGAGGGTACACACCAGAAAGGCTGTGTACTGGCTCAGAAAGGCCTGGCAGCAGCCCTGTGCAGAAGGGGCAAGATCTCTAACACGCACCTCATGCTCTCTGGGTGCACGGAAGCATGCGCCAGGAGGAGCCAGCCGGGTCCAAGCAGCCAGCCGGGTCCGAGCAGCCCTGGGGAAGGCGCACGTGGTTCACGACTGAGTGTGCACGCACATGCCACGGACGGCAACACTGGCGGCTCTGCCCTTGGCCCAAACACACCGGGGGCTCCCGGGTTCCTTTCTAAGCAGGACCTTCCTGATGTGTCTTGGAAACACAAATACGGAGCAGGTCTTGGGTGACTCCACTGCATCCCAAGCTGGCCCTGGCCTGGCTGGTTCCGCACACCGTGGACAAGAGTTGCACACGGGGCCCAGGGAGTGGCGGACTGGCACTGTCTGAAGTCCCTGAGGCAACATCTTCAACACACACAACTGCCCTCAAAAGCACAGACATGCCGTGAGGGCACTTTGTATAAAAAGTTACTCCCCTTTCGCTTAATTGTTTTTATTATTATTGTAGTAAAAAATACATAACAAAAAGAAGTCTGCAGCCACGCAGCCACGCAGCCACGCAGCCACGCAGCCACACAGCCACCCTGAGGTTCTCCCCTTCCACGCTTGTGGCTACTCTGGGGCTGCCTGCTCATCTTGTTTTCGGTTTTCCATGGGTTTTTAAGGCACTTCGTTCTTAGTGCACATTTGTGCCTCTTTTCTTCTTTGCAAAATAAACAGGACCCCAGGATCACGCTGCTGGCTATCACTCCAGGAGGTGCAATGGGCAGCAAGCCTGGGTCTGCGCCTGGCTCTGGTGATGCTGAAGAACCAGGCCTTGCGTCTAGGGTACTGCTGCGCCCCATCCCCCGGGAGCCGTACCCCCACGGGAGTAGTCGCCTCTCTCTCTCCTTCCCAGGCTGTCCACCTGCAGGAGGCAGCGCCAGCCCCGGCGCCAGGACCCTCATGCCCCCTGTGCACTGACAGCACATCCTCCAGCCTGTTTCCTGAGCTGCTACTCCTACAAAGCAGCCCTTCCAAAAACCAGCTTCCTCCTGAAACGCACCCCCACGCTCCCTCTGCAAGACACTTTTCTTGCCTAACTTCTTAAGTGTTTAAAATGAAGATTTTTCCCATTTCTGCCCCCTCTATACTGGGCTTCATAAAAACCATTATTTATTTCCATCCATAACAGATACAATTTAGTTAACTCCGTGAACAGAAAGGGGTGTCTGTTCTCTCCGGGTTTCTAAGTGAAGGTTAGAGGCCCTGCCTGGGGACTGGGAGCTGTGGTGCTTTGCTGGGCTGGGCTTTGTTGCACACACAGGGTGACTGCAGGCAGGCTCCCCGCTCCGCACAGTTGTTGGACCCGTCTGCAGTCAAGTTCATGGCACAGCCTGAGCTCAACACCGGGGGCTCCCCTGCATATTAACAGGGAGTGAGAAGGGAATGAACAGGTAATTGCAAGCATCACATTCATCAGTGACATCTGTGATTCAACTTTAGGCTGACAAGGAAGAGGGGACGGGAGGTGAGGGAGGAGGGGAGGAAATGGTACTACTTTTATAAAGGTTAAGAAAAGGTAAAATTCCACAATATTAAGATTATACAGGGAAGAAAGTTGATGCTCTTTTAGAAGACGAATTCAGTTCAGCGACCATAATTCTAAGGAGCCTTGGGAATAAAACTTCTCACCTCCCAACCTACAAACGGCATCAGAACTACCAGAAAGGGGCCGTTTAATGAACAACTGCATGTACAGAGACTTGTATGAGGACTTTTATCTGGTTCTAAATTTTTCAACCTTATCACAATGATTTCCTTTCTAATGGATAAGACAGCTTGACTTCTGAAGATTTTCCAGTTCTATGACTGACAATTTTACTCACACATGTCATTTTCATTATGCAGCCACACATCTTAAATATCTTATTCTACAATTTCAGCAACCAGTTTCAGCTAACAATTATGTTACCACATCCTTCCCACAGGAAAAAACCTGCCGAGGGCATGAGGAACCCGTAACAACCCAGAATCTCACTGGACTGATCTCTCGGCACGGGCTGATCGGACACCCACTGCCCTGAGACCGGAACCCATCGCCGGAGCCCCGGCCACTGGCAGGACCGTGCCCCGCCCCTCTGAAGCCTCCGTCATCCACGAGGACTCGGTTCCTAGGACACGGCCACCACGGGACGAGCCCACAGCCCCTCTCATTTCAGCCACATCAGCTCAGGTCAGACACGTGCACAGCATGCACACTTCTTCCAGGCACCCCACCACGATAACAGAACAGGAAGAATCTTTGCAGAGACGTGGCATATCCACGCACCACACCTAGGCCAGTTTAGTAACCTACGGGATGATCCTTAGATGCCTCACACATACTTTGCTTTTCCAATACATTGTACGTTGGCAGGACTGAAGGCACTGAACAGAAAGGGAGGCAGCCCGCACAGGTCCGCACACGCTCTGCCGCTGACCTGCTACAGAAGCAAATGAGATCAATTCTGTGTGCGGTGGTAGGTGTATAAAATACAAATCGTTTCAATCTATTATATCCCAGACTTGGCAAGAAAAAAGGAAAAAAAAAAAAAACAGTCATGCAAAAGTGCATCAACTATATAACGTGATTTTAATTTTTCAGAGGATTACTAAGCTGGTAATGTAGGAGGGCTGAAGCATGCATGGACCTGGTCTCTCCCTGACAGTCTTGGGGACAGGAAGGAGAACATGGCTGGGTACAGTGCACAGAGGTCAGCTGGGAGCAGGCCCGATGCCTCTGCCCAGGAATGGCCATTCCTGAATCTGATACGGACAGGAGACAGGGAAATATTGGGTAGAAGAGAGTAGTTCCCTAGCAAAGGCCCCACCCTGAAGCTTGAAAACCTGTGGCCCTAAATGGGAACAGGCATTCCTGTTTTCGAACTCAAATGTTGCCTTTTGGCCCACCATGCCTCCCTATCCTGCACCCCCAGAAACCCCAAACCCCAGACTCTGAGAGCAGAGCAAAAGACCAGAAGACTAGCAGAGTGGCAGAACGGCACGGCAGAGAAGAGAAGGAGCATCTGAACATCTGGAGGAGTTTGGCTGGGGACAGAGAGGAGGTCGGCCGTGGGACACCTGAATTCTAGGGCAAGATCATCTTCCCACTCCATCCCCTTTCCAGCTCCCCATCCATCCCCGAGAACCACCTCCACCACTCAATGAAATCCCTGCACTCACCATCCTTCAAAGCCCGTATGACCCAATTCTTCCTGGACACCAGACGAGGACCCAGGTACCAAGAGGGCAGGGTGTAAAAGGCTGTCACCCTGATTCTCCACTGAGCTGGTTGAACACTTAGCCATCTGCAGATAGCAACTGCTAAAACAGCATTAATTGTCTAAACACTACCATGGGGCCGGTGCCCAAAAGCACTCACCCAGCTCCTGCACCTGCCCATCTGCTTGCTCCCCCTCCTATAAGGGGGTTTGAGTGCAAATGAGCAAATGGCAAGTCCCGCGAGGGGTCAGGGAACTCACCTGTTTCAGATCCACAAGGAGGGAGGTCTCAGAGGTTGCTGTAGTGCCCGCCCTCCCATGAGCCGCCATCATGTGCACTGACGACCCAGATGGGGAAAGGGAACTGGACAAGCTTATTGGACCAGGGCTGACACTCAGAGATGAGGGAGACCAAAGCAGCACTGAGACTCAAAAGCTCTCGATGAGATGCAACAAAGGCTTGAAACTAACAAGATGAAATCCCGTAAGGAAAGACAAAGTGCAAGAAGAAAAAGTTCTGGCCACGGAAAAGACCCTAAGCTTCCAGGAGACCACAGGCTCAGTGTGAGTTACTCGGCTCAGGGTTGAGATCAAACAGAAGCATTCTCAGCAACAGCCGGGGATGGAAGGTCCAGGACAGGTCTGGCCAAGGGTCCTCTCTCCACACTAGGCAGCAGGAGCCCAGCCTGGGCTCTGAATCGTACATGGAAGAGCATCAAGTGAACAAGAGAGAGCGCGTCCAGAACAAGCCCACGGGAGGCTTCCGGGAACCAAGTAATACGAGAATGACTGCAAGAATGTGGACTGTTCCACCCAAAACAGGGGGCTGGTGGGTTGGGCTGCCGCAAACCCCGATGTCACTCGGTGAGCACTGAATGGACACAGGAAAATCAGTTCATCCAGGACAGCCTTGCAGGTGGCATCTGAGAATCATCTGTCAAGGTCACGAGCTACAGCTGGCAAGAACTAATCAAGGCCAGAACTTGGCCTAAGGTCCAGGTTTCTGAGGGAGTGGCCTGCACATTCTCAAAAAAAAAAAAAATCTCTGGGTGATTCTAATTGCAGCCAAGATTGAGGAGGGCTGGGCAAGATAGGACAAATAAACAGAAATCAATGAGAATGAGATTTCAGGGGAGGCCAAGGGAGAAGTGTTCATCTGAGATAAAGAGTGCATCCCTCACCACCGAGAGGGGCAGGCAGAAAGCAGGAGGCAGGAGGCAGCTCTCAGGAATTCCGCAGGGACAGACCCTCCATCCGCACACACACGGAAACATGCTCTCCCCCTGTCAGTTCTAAGGTTCTAAGTTTTGTGTATGGAAACGACCCAAAAACTGCTAACCAGACAGGAGTGATTCATTTCTTATGTACTCTTCAATGTCATTTTTATTTTCTATTCAATTCCTTGTGACTTAGTTGATTTTTGCAGAGGTGTTTCTAAGCAGTACAAAGTAGAAACACACTTCTTTTCTAAAAAAATGTTTTGTCATTTCTTAATCTCTACCTTTAAAAATAGCAAGCAGTGATTTCACTCTGAGGAGCACTTACACAGCCATCACTGGCAGCCACCACTGCCAGCACCCCTGGGACCTGAGGGGGAGATGGGTGACTCCGGAGAAAAGGCCGTTTCGTACGAGTCTCGCTGCTAGTCCGGCTCGGTCCCATGACCCCCCCCTGTGGTCATGAGCGATCGCGGGCAGCATGCTGTTTTATTACATGAGGCAGTGTGCCTCCCTGCTCACGCTTATTATAGCAATAATTTCAGAGCTTCTCACTCTTGGTTAAAACACAAAACAAAACAAACACAAATGCAATACCAAGCATGAAACCATGAACACCTTTGAGTACCTGGGCTCTTCCTCCTACACAAAACGTCCCGCCGGGTCCCTCAGAGTGAATCTGTGGTCACGACCCAGACCCCTGCTGCCTGTGCACTGAGTGTGCGCTGAGGTTTTTTAATACAACCGGCCTCTTTCTGTTGTCTCCCCAGTTGCTCACCCCAGGTAGCTGGGTACTAAACGCAAACTGGTCATTCTGATATGAGAACGAGCAAATCTACCAGAAAATTACGAGCCATGAGTGTCTGTAATGAAATCCACAAGGAACCATGACTGCAGTTTCTCGGTCCCCATGGCACACCTGTGTCGGGGTTTATGCCAGTGGCTTTAATGATACAGCCCAATGCACACACCTGTTGCAGGGCAGAGCAGGTCACCCAGGGAGGCCAGCCCCAAGCCGGGGAGCAGCACTGACGTGCCCAGGATGCATCCCAGCTCACCAAGGACCAGGGGACTTCAGGGAAGAACCAGACAGGCCTTGGGACGATGGCCAAGCAGCCTGGCTGCCAGTGCCACCCCACAAGTCTCCAAGTCTCCAAGGAAACAAGGGACACAGAGCAACCTGGGTCCTACACACAGTAGGCCCATGTGGACGTCAGTCATTACCCTTTGGAGAGGAGAAGCTGGGTTTGCAAACACAGCCTGAGCACTGCATTCCCCAGCCAGAAGCACCGAGCGGGGGTGTGATAAAAACATGACACTTCCCAGGTTCACTGGGTGCCTGGAACCATGCCAGGAACTTCACATCCATGACCTGCCCCTCGGAACAGGTCTAGGGACGGAAGGTAACTGTCCCATTTTGTAGATAAGAAACCTGAGGCACAAAGCAGCTTATCTAAGGCCACCAGGCTGAGAGCTGATGCCAGCTTCAAATGCGTCAATCTCAGCCCACACCCCACAGCACTGGGCACATCGACACTGGCAGGAGGTCCCAGATCCCAGGAGGGCCGTCAGGGAAGGAAACCAGGCACAGCAGGTACGGGGTGGGGGACACCAGGGGAACCCAGGAGGGATGGAGATGGCACAGAGAAACCAATAAGGGGGCTGAGATATTTTGAAAAGAAAAGAGAAAATGATATGAAGAGTCTGCACTTTAGGAAACAGGATGTGGGGTGAACGGGTGTGAGCGGGAGGGGACTGACAGAGGAGGGTACTACCGTAAGCATGAGCCAAACCCTAACCCTAAACCTAGCACTAACCTTAACCCTAACCCTAACCCTAGCACAAACCCTACCCACAGCCGTAGCAATACACCTAACACTAACCTAACAACATGAACACCTAATCCCCATCCTAACTCCTCAACCCTATCCGTGAGCCAAACATAACCCTAAACCTAACTGCTAACCATAACCACTAACCCTAGCCCTAACTATTAACCCTAATCCAACTCTCACCCTAACCCTAATCCAACTCTCACTCTAACCTCTACCCAATTCTCACCCTAACTCTAATCCAACTCTCACCCTAGCACTAACCCAACTCTCAACCTAACCCCTACCCAACTCTCACCCTAGCACTAACCCAACTCTCACCCTAACCCTAACCCAACTCTCACCCTAACCCTAACCCAACTCTCAACCTAACCCTAACCCAACTCTCACCCTAACCCCTACCCAACTCTCACCCTAACTCTAACCCAACTCTCACCCTAACCCTAACCCAACTCTCACCCTAACCCTAATCCCACTCTCAACCTAACCCTAACCCAACTCTAACCCTAACCCTAATCCAACTCTCACCCTAACCCTAACCCACCTCTAACCCGAACCGCTCCCACTTTAGCCGCGGACTTGCCCGCAGCCAGGTCCTCCTGCGAACCCGCACGGCTGTTCTTGCCAGGACCCCATCCCGGACACGTGACTAGGCAGGGGTCCCCAAACATGACGTACCTCCTCCTAGTGGCCTGGCCAATCGCACCAGCCCTACAGAACCTGTATTAAAACACCAAATGAGAAACAGGAACTTCCACAGGTGCCCAGGCGGCCAGGTGGAAAACCGCAGACACAGAGCTCGCAGTCAGTCCGTGGCCCCAGCCTCACCTGTGTGCTTTGGGGACAAGGCTGTTATCTCATCCGTGCCCTGAAGACCGGAGACCCCATCAGACCGAGACAGGCAGAGCCAGCAGGAGGGGGCCAGGCAGGGAGGCCCACAGCAGGGAGGCCACAAGAGCAGGGAAACACGAAACACAGAGGGAGGGGGATGGCGAGGCAAACACCACCATGGTCCTCTCTGCCGTGGCTCACGATGCCGCCCCTGGCTTCCGGGGAGCACACAGCTGAGGAAGAGCCCCATTTCCACCACCAGCGATGACAGTCGCACCAGAGAGCCAGCGCAGACTCAGCCACTGGACCAAAGAAACACAGCACAGCCAAGGGACAGGCCTTACATCCAGGGCTCGGGGTGGCCTTTTCCTCGCTGTCCCCACGAAAATGAGACGACTTCACAGGAAAGGAAAGCAGCATCTTTTGATATACGGGAAAGACTCTAGGTTCTAAATAGATGTAAGATCACAGGGAGTGTCACTAATAACACGTTATAGTTTTATAATCTTCTGGTCAGCCACAGGCTCTGGGGTTGGCAAACAGGGCTCTTCACCCAGAAGGTGACATTCACAGGGCTCAAAATATGTCCCAGGCAGCACAAGTCACCAGGAAGTAGCACAGCTTGGGAAGCCCTTTGCGTGTTCAAGAGCAGAGACCAGGAAAGGCCAGCTGGGAAGACAGGTGGGAAGGCTGGTGGGAAGACTGGTGGCCAGGTGGGGGAAAAGCAAGTGGGAAGGCAGGTGGCCAGGCAGAAGGCAGGTGGGAAACCAGATGGTCAGCTGGGAAGGCAGGTGGCCAGGTGGAGGGAAGGCAGGTGGAGGGAAGGCAGGTGGCCAGGAGGGAAAGCAGGTGGAGGGAAGGCAGGTGGGAAGGCAGGTGGGGGGAAGGCAGATGGGAAGGCAGGTGGCCAGGAGGGAAAGCAGGTGGAGAGAAGGCAGGTGGGAAGGCAGGTGGCCAGGCAGGAAGGCAGGTAGGGGGAGGGTAGGTGGGGAGGCAGGTGGGGGGAAGGCAGGTGGCGGGGAGGCAGGTGGGGGGAGGGCAGGTGGGAAGGCAGGTGGCCAGGCAGGAAGGCAGGTAGGGGGAGGGTAGGTGGGAAGGCAGGTGGGGGGAAGGCAGGTGGCGGGGAGGCAGGTGGGGGGAGGGCAGGTGGGAAGGCAGGTAGGAACACAGGTGCGGGGAAGGCAGGTGGCCAGGTGGAAGGAGAGCTGGTGGGAAGGCAGGTCAGAACACAGCCTCCAGGAGAGTGTGCTGTCCACATACGGGAACTCACCCATTGCCCAATCACCACACATGCCCTTTCTGACTGAACCATGGTTGACTGGGGGAACTGGATGATATCCCAGGTCTGCACTTTTCAAACTCAGTCCCGATTCCAACTCCTTCTGCTCTAACTCAACACCCGAGTGAGCATTTGGTCATCTCAGGCCAGGCAGGAATACTGGAAACTGATAGAGCAAAGTCACAGAGCAAGCCTGCGTGCCATGTTTTCAGGTTGTAAGGGAATGAATGTTAAACCATAAGAAAGGCGATTTTGGCCCTAACCCAGCAGAGCGGGTTTCCCACACAGGCACTCCTGCCGCCGCAGGGCCTCTGCACTCGCTGTTTCCCCTGCAATTCACAAGGCTGCATCTCCTCCTAAACGAGCATCTCCCCAGACACCAAGAATGCAAACCTTGTTTCACAGCTTCATCACCACTATCTAGTGCGTCTGGCTCCTGGTAGAGCGACCATCAACAAACATGTATTTATGGGATGAATGAGGCGAGTAGAAGACGTCATTTAATATCCAAGACTCACAGGCAATGAGACAGTGCATAGGAAAGTGCTCTAAAAAGCATGAAGAGCAAGATGAACATGTTAATTCAGCAGGTATCTCTTAAGGGCCTGCAGGTAAGAACAGTAACGTTAAGTACAGGCAGCCTCGGGGCAGGTATGGAGTCCTGGCAGCACAGAGCACAGCTCTTAACCCAGTTACCAACCTCGAACGGGTGCTGAGGTGGACATCCCAGAGCTACAGTAACTGGACTCAGTGACGACGGACAGGCTGGAGGCCATGCATTCTGGATGAGGGAGTCTCTCTCCAAAACAAAATGCACCAGCATGTGCCAAGGAAATCAAGCTCAACATGACGGTAAGATAAAGCACTTCCCAAATGACGGCTCCACCCCGGTCACACTGCAGCCGGCCCTGAGGATGGGCTAGCAGCCCTGCAGGAGCCAAGTATTTCAGGGGCAGGAACCCGCTCCTTGTCCAGCTCCCCCCACTGCGAGCTTCACCGTCCGGAAGTGTGCAAAGCTGCAGGTGAAACAGGAAGCTCTGCCTTCTCCCCAGCGTCCATGCTCTTGACCCAGAAGGTGATCCATGTACAACCTGAAGTATGAGATTTCATTAGCAGCCCACTCTCTTAATTAAAACCCAGATGGAATATTTGCAGTGATGGCCTCGAATGGTAGACAGTGCTCAGGGTTGACGGCAAATGGGATAGTCAGGTCACTGGTTCTCCCACCCCCAGCAGCTATGATTAGGAGATGGCCATACTCCTTCACTTTCCTCTTCTTAGACGTTCCCTCTTATTTAAAAAGAAAAATCTATGAAACTAGCCCCATACAAGTGTATGGGGGTGGGTAACAAATAGGTATTTGTGATACAAAAGCGAACAGCCTCTATCCAAATGACACTGGTGATTTCAACCACATATGGCGGGCAGGGTCACCCTCCTCCCAGGGTGAACACGCACGGCGCCAGAAGCCTGACGCTGTCTCAGAACTCAGGGCCGCTGCATTCAGAATCATTTCAAGATCTCAGCATGTACTTCTAATATTTGTGAATCTGTAGTAACTTTTATAACAGACACTACTAGTCACCAAAAACCTGGATTTGACAGCAAGAACACCACAGTCATCAACAGTGTTTCTCAGAAGAAGATCCATCCTCTATCACTTTTAACCTGTCCTGAAAGGGGGAAACTTGATGAAATCAGGCATCCAGATTTCAGCACAATTTGAATTTCTAAGACAATCAAAATGCCAGAGACTCAGAAAGAGAAAACTCCATAGACATCTGGGGGGAAAAAACAGCCCCTGGAAAGATACTCAAGCTGAAAGGATCTTGGCAGCAGGCAGAGTGGTTCTCCAAGCCGTGGAGAAGAGAGGCCGTTCCGCTGAGAGTGAAGGCCGGAGCACGCTGTCAGATGATGTTTTTGGACGGGATGTAGAAAATACTCGAGGAAAAGTTGTAGCTGTAATATCCGGGGTGGGGGGGGCTTTTCCAATAAAAACAAGACGTAAGCTGCCTGTGCAAGTGCAGCCAAAGAAGTGCTTAAAACCACTGCCACGGGCTGGTGTGATCTGCAAGTTCTCCTCCTCAAACATACAGAAATAACCAAGACAGACTCAGTGCTTCAGAGGGACACAAGGGGCACAGAAAAGCCGGGGGACACACAATTGCTTTCAGAGGCTACGCAGTTCAGAAGCAGGTGCAGAGCCAATCAGGAAGCCACGAGCCCCTCCAGAGGCACCGAGTCGGGGAGACCCACGCCCCAAACACCAAGGCCATGGAGCAGGAAAGCGACAACGTGGGTCTTGCCCTCATCCTCATCAAAGGGCAGCCCTGGGCTTTCATACAGAATAACAAACGCTGCTGCCAATCGTCCAGTTCAGTCCTATGGCCAGGAAAGTTTCTTCTAAAGAAATGTTTTAAAGCTTTCTCATTCTTATCAAGACACACACAATGTAAACTACAAAAAAAAAAGCCTGAATGACAAGAAAATGCCAGGACTAGAGCAACGTGGAAATGAATGATATTATAAAATTGTTATAAATTATACCCCAAGATGTTTATTCTACTTTTTCTGGATGACTGAGTATACATGTTTTCATTTTAAATGATAATCTATTAATATAAACGACCTGCAGAAGTATGTTATCTGCGTTAATAGAAAATTATGTAAATATCTTAGTACTCTGGACACTATATTTTATTTTTGAGACAAGGTCTTGCTTTGTCACCCGGGCTGGAGTGCACTGGTGCAGTCACAGCTCACTGCAGCCTCAACCTCCCAGGTTCAAGCCCTCCTCCCACCTCAGCCTCCTGAGTAGCTGGCTCTACAGGTGTGTGCTACCACGCTTGGCTACTTTTTTTTTATTTTTTGTAGAGATGGGTCTCACTTTCTTGCCCAGGCTGTTCTCAAATTTCTGGGCTCAAGTGATCCTCCCTGGCCTCTCCAAGTGCTGGAATTACAGGCATGAGCCACTGTGCCCCCAGCCTTGGAAACTGTATTTTGATGTCCGAACAAAAACAGTCCCAAATTAAATACAGAATTTCTGACTAGACAAATTATTCATGTTACTTTTTAAATCGGTGAGTACAAAATCAACAATTTAAAGGTTAATCAAATACCTCCAGCTTCCATGACAGCTTTCAGTTAAACAGCAGTTCATCCAGCATAAAACATAATCACGTTCTAGAAACCTAGAATTCACTAACTGCTTCCTATTGACTCGACCACAAAGAAAACGTGTCGCCCAGGTTTGGTTTTTCTGTTGTGAATCAAATGCTGAAGTGAATCGAATTCAAGCTGGCTCTCACGGCTACTCTACGCTTTACACACCCTCCTTCATCCCCAAATCCTAGCAGCAAACCAAAACACATCCACTGGGGAAAATGCAATCAATACAAATATTCTTTTATTATTTTTAAAAACATGGCAAACCATACTTTAATTAGATAGCAATGAAGATTTCCATTTACAAATTTATCCAAGTTGGCAAAAAAATAATTAGCTAGCACAAATCCTTTCTTGCATGACGCGGCGTTCGGAACCAGATGCCAGCTAGCACGCGGGCCGCACATGAAGTCTTATCAAGAACGGTGGCGGGGACTGTCGGGAAGAAGGTGCTGACTCCGCTTGTAGATGTCAGAACGAAAATAAGGAAGCATCGAGTAAGGAGGACAGCAGGAAAGCCTGGACCATAACACAAGTTTTGCATTTGCTTTCTGAAGCAATGGGGGCCTGGAATCTTCCAACAGGGGTCACAAAGAATACGATTAAACCACTTGTGTGTTTTCTCCTACACAGAGTGTTTTAAGAGACATAGGAGGGAGGAAGTCTCAGGAAGAGAAGTAACACTGTACACGTCTCCAACTTACAGCCAACTAATATACACACAAACTAACTAGCATCTGCATGGCTTTCTACAACTTTTTCTGCTGCAACGCATAAATGTCCAAAAACACAAAATCCAGATTCTGTGTCTTTTACAAAGAAACTGTAATGGTTCTTTAAAAAAAAAAAAAATCAAGATCACTTATTAGTAGAGTCTTCAGATTTAAAATCAGGCAAGTGTCTGACTTGCGGAACAAAGGCCATTTCATAATACAAGCAGTTTCTGTCCTCCATGACAGAGGAAGGCGGATTTCCCTGAGGCACCCTGGCAGCCCACGCAATGCATGGAAGCTACCACTAGATGGCATCTGCGCCCAAGCTATAGCCTGACTCCCTCCCGGCACTGGTGCTACTCGTGTGGTCCCCGTAGGTTAGAACCAGCGTGGAAGAGCCATCCACTTTTCAACACAGGTATTTATCTGCAAAAGACTTAACACTAAAAGATTGCCTTAAAAGGTCATCAGGACAAATGCATACGTCTTTTGAAGCACAGCGCTGTCAGTATAGCAATGCACTCTTTTGATCTGCATCTTATATTTTAGTTTGCACCTTCATCAATATTTTCAGAGGCTAAAAATGCAGAGGGCTTTAAATTAATAATACACTTGTATTTTGGCAAAGATGGAATTAAGCAAAATATGTCCGTGGGCATTTGATTTGGAGAATTATATATATAGCCAGCATAACTTCAAAAATGCCCAACCTTGCAAAAACGTATTCAATGTAATGAGTTAGCAATTGACTTAAAATAGGTTAGTCATTTAGTAACTGACTTGAAAATGCTCGCCATGCTGGCTTCAAGGTAGCTCATCTCAGCGAAAGCCTCGGTGTGTTCTAAGGGCAGGAGAGGGGGTTCTGGAAAACAGCGCCTGAGTTGTCTTCTATCACTTCTAGACTCAAGGTCCAGAGGTCTGAGTTCTAGCCCCAGGGCCCCCCGATACTGTATAACTCAAGAAATCCTCTCATCCCTTGAATGTAGCTCTGGGAGACACTGTCCATTCAATACCAGTCCCAGGCTGTCACCACCTGCAGCAGGAGACCCAGCCGCCAGCCCTCACCACGCTTCTGCCTGGAACCAGCAATAATCACTTGAGATTGTGAGGGACACAGGGATGAAATGGAAACTACCAAGATACCTGGTTCCTTGGCCTAGTTTGGCCTCCCAGTGGGGTGGTTTCAAGGGTAAGGATGTGCCTCTCCCATCGTGGGATGAGCAGATAATCACCGCAGGGCAATCAGCTCTGCACAAGGGCAGCAGCCCTTCTGAAAGTGGTCCCTCCTTCACACGTCCCACTTCAGCAAACTGAGGCAGAAGGGTGTGGAAGGGCCGGAAATTCAGAGCGAACAACTGGGAGGGGAGACGGAGGGACAATTTCCCAAGAGGCTGACTTGGGGCAGAAGCCAGCGAGGGAAAAGGACAACGGCCAGGTCTGAGCCTAGGCCAGAGATGAACACGGAAGCAGGTGAGGCTCGCGGTGTTCACGACACAACTTCATTTTCTAACTTCTTTCACAGAGGTTTATGTTACAATTCTTGTCATTCTTTGGGTTTTGTGATGTGTGTCTTCTGGTAAGATGGACTAAATAATTCTAGGAACAACTGTTTCTGGGCACTTGCTAGGATTTGCTACCTAAATGCCCACAAAGTTAAAACGTCATTATTTTAGGACACTAAATAAGTAAATAAACATCCCAGCTTGCCCCATCAGACATTCTTACTCTTATGGTGCTGGTGAATTCATAACCTGGCTGGTACTGACCCCGTACTTGGCTGAATGTGGATTATAAAGCTATGAGCAGAGAGCGGTGACCGAGTGGAATCGAACCACATAGGCACGGCCTGTCTGGTTAGGAAGCTTGTCCACCCAGAAAGCTGGGCAGAGCTAAAGCATGTTATGGTGACATATATAAACAAACGTGAGACATGTAGGTTTTCTACATCTCCCACATGCAGAGTTCAAACTATTGTGTAATAGAAATACTGAGTCTCAGAAGTTCCACTCCACCATGGATACCTAAGGAAAAGATCTGACATTTTACTTAAAAGTTTCAGCAACTCTCCCCAAATCACATCACTATATTGTTCCTGAAATATGTTGGGCAGGCTTCCTTAGTCACACTGTAAGGTGTAACAAAAGGGTTGTAATTATAGTATCCATTAAAATGATGCAAACAAAAAACATATATTTCTCCTTCAGACTTCATTCCTTTATTTTCCTCTTCTCTATTTTTAGAAAGAGGAAATAATTGTATTTTTCTTTCCTGTACATCTTAACCCATTTATGCCTAGTGTTCCACTATTTGAACGCTAAGCCCATGGGAGTTATTTACATCCTACTGCTCAAGGTCATCACCAAGGTCTGATTTTTCACCAAAAAAAAAGAAAGAAATTTGCAACCTCCAGTATAAATGGGTTATGTTTTGCTCTTATAGTTCACCTTCAATTTATCTGGTTTTTTGTAAGAAAAAAAAAAGAATTTCAAGCCCCAATTGAACAATGCCTGAGAAAAATCTGCAGCAAGCCAGGCCCTGATTACTGCATTTATCTTCCCAACCACTCAGCCATATTTCCATTTTGAGAAGGAGCTACCGAATAATATCTCTGCAACTGTTTCCCCGGAGCTCGCTGGCCAAGCTGGAGCCCTAGATCTAGGAATTCAGAATTTTGAAAGCTAAGTAAGCTGTTTTCCATCAAGCACTACATCAAATAGCTGGTCACAAGAGGCCAAGGCTAAGCCTGTCCCTCTCCACCCACGGGCTTCTCCGAGGCCATCTCCGAAATGCCCTGCATCTGCTGGCAGAGCCCGCCTGGGCCGCGATGTGGCCCCTGGACAGAAGGACGGCAGTCCTGGGGCAAGGTGAGCCCAGAGCACAACGGGCCTCGCAGCCGCTCCCTCCCGGAGCCCTCGGAGCCAACCACGCACCTGCGCTGCATCTCCCCACTACTGTTTTATAGGCTCTCAAGTGGGATACAGAAAACCAGCATTGTTTGAGTGCCAACTCTGCATCGGCAATTTCTAGAGAATGACTGCACACGTATGTGCGTGCCTGTGTGTGTACACGTGTGTGTGTGTGCCTGTGTGTGTACACGTGTGTGTACACATGTATGCGCGTGCCTGTGTGTGTACACGTGTGTGCGTGAATGTGACCAGCCATCTTTGCATCCCCCAGGGAGGGGAGGGCTTCTCTGAAAAGAAATTGTGTATGCACAAGCCTCAGCCCCACGCCTTCTATTTGCTGAAGACATCACCTCGGTCAACACTAATGAATTTATTCACTCTGTGAATACAAATCCCGCCAGTGGTCGCAATGTCTCTCGCTGAGTTCAGCGGTGAACGAGGCACACACTGGGCTGTCCCACAGCTGCCTCCAGAGGAGAAGCCGAGAGTAAACCTGAAGAAAGGGTGTCCTGCCCTCCCGTAACCTCCTGGAGCCACCACCCAGAGAACAGGAAGGGTCCCCCAGGCCCCTTCAGCTTTACCGTCCTAAGACGCCCAGGTCAGAGGACATTTCCTTGTCATCCAAGCTACAGGCATCCCGCAGCTGAGAACCCAGACCTGTGTGACCTGTGCCCCCCCTGCCACCCACGTGACAGGACAGACCGTGGACCAAGTGGCCCCACAGGGACCCAGGCTGTCCGAGGCCCCTGCTGGGGGACAGAGGAACCCATTACTTCTCCAAGAACACAACTGACACTCGGGCACTCACGGACAGTCGTGATTGCAAAACGAGAAGTGATCTGAATAGTCGCAACGGATCTGAACGTCTAAATTCCGCTACTTAAACGAACTTCTTCAGATTGGCAGTGACTTGACAGGTTTGACACTCACGTGCTTTCTCCTCTCTGAACTAAAAGCGAGCTCCATCGGGCCGCTGTGCTTCTGTCACCTTGAACTGATGCCCTCCGTGTTCCGACGCTGGCAGCTGCCGTGTGCGCTGTGCAGGACCACAAGCGATTCACTGGCTGTGCCACAGAGTCGAAGCCACAGGGCCGAGAGCCGGAAGTCACCTGCAAAGGGAGACTGCTCACCTGTGCAGCTTCCCAGCTGCTGCGGAACCACGTGCCGGCCACCAGGCCAAAATCACCAAAGGTGCTGGGCACTACGGTTGTTTCCAGTATTATCAATGGCTATGACTATTTCTCTATAATTATCCATGTTTATCTGCCCTGCGTTTACTATACACAGGAATAAAACACAACTGCTTAAGTTGTTCAGATCCATCTGGAAGTCCATTCAACAGTACTATATTGGTGCACCCGTAAGACACTTCCCTTGCCCAGGGCTGCCTGCACCTGTCTGCTTGACCCGGTTCATCTCTTCTCACACAGATGCAGTCAGATGAACAGCCACACACACAGGCAGGCTGCCACACACACCAACACGGGCACACACACAACACAAGCATGTGGTCATGCATCCATGGACATACATACAACTGTACACACAGCCACACCTGGGGGGCACACACGGCACAAGCACATGTGCAGTCACACACACATTCGCACAACTTCCCGCAAGAGGATCACAGCATGGTCTCGGCTGGGAGGGACTGCAGGGGTCGGCGCCTGTACAACGAGACACAGAGCACCCGGCCCTGACCCTCACACACCTCCTACAACCAAACACAAGGTCTAGAGTTTCACACTCATGAATCCACCATTCTTTAAAGCGAGAACATGGGTGCATGTTTGGAGGTAATTTTTAAAGCTGAGAGCATCCCATCTATATCCTTCATAACCTGGGTAAGAAATCACACACATGCCACGAGCTAAACACGTTATAAGGGCCTCACCGTCTCCTATTGACAGATTTTCATCAATTTCATGATCTATATGATGCACTCACATCAAAACTAAAAGATGCAACTGCCAGTAATGAAATGCTTATTATTTCTAAAATCTGGGGACACATACATAACCCTTGCAATAATCCCGACGTCTTCAAAAGGCACAGGTCCAAAGACTAAGCATTCTGCAAACAACAAGCACCGACCGCCACTCCCTGTGGCTCCCACGTGGGTACCAGGGCAGGCAGCAGACAGGCTGGCAACCTAGGGCTCCTGTCCACTGAGCAGGGCTGGGGCAAAACTGGCCTCCCCACTCCACCCTGCGGCTCTTCAACACCCCTGGGGACTTAGCAGTCTCCAGTGACAAATGTTGCTGAAAAGTCACCAACCCCAAGCCCTGGGCAAAGGGAAGACCCTCTGAAGCAGGTGGTCCCCCATGGTATCGCCCTCTTCCATGAACCCCAGAGCCAGGGGCGTCCCCAAGGACCTCACATGCAGCTCCACACACGCACCAATGAGGACCTGGGAGAGGTGACGCGATCCCACTTGGCCCCCTCCAGCATCTGGTGCATGTGGACCGTGTGTATGTGAGTGCATATACTCATGTGGACCGTATGTGTCAGTGCATATACTCATATGTGAGTGTGTCAGTGCATATACTCATGTGTATGCGTCAGTGCATATACTATGTGTGAGTATGTGTGAGTGCATATACTCATGGACTGTGTATGTGTCAGTGCATATACTGTGTGTCAGTGCATATACTATGTGTGTGTATGTGTCAGTGCATATACTCATGTGGACTGTGTGAGTACATATACTCATGCATGTGTGTATGTGAGTGTATATACTCATGTGTGAGTGTGTATGTGTCAGGGCATATACTCATGTGGACCGTGTGTATGTGTGAGTACATATACTCGTGTGAGTGTGTATATGGGAGTGCATGTACTCGTGTGAGTGCGTATATGGGAGTGCATGTACTCGTGTGACTGTGTATGTGGTGAGTGCATATACTCGTGTGTGTATATGTGAGTGCATATACTCGTGTGAGTGCATATACTCATGTGGACCGTGTGTATGTGTCAGTGCATATACTCACGTGGACGGTGTCTGAGTGCATATACTATGTGTGAGGGCGTATGTGTGAGTGCATATACTATGTGTATGTATGAGTGCATATACTCATGTGTGGACTGTGTGCATGTGTGAGTGCACATACTATGTGTGAGTGTGCATGAGTGCATATATTATGTGTGTGTGCATGTGTGTGAATGGCAGTTTTAGAATGTGTGAGTGTGGGGTGAGCATGAGTCTGCACGTGTGAGTTTGTGCATGTGTGTGAGCAGGAGTTTGTGCATGTGTGAGCATGTGTGTATGTGCATGTGATTGCATAAACGTACTGTGTGTGAACATGAGTGTGTGAACGTGTGCATGTGTTTGTTCGTGAGTTTATGTAATGAGTAAGCATGTGTGCATGTTAGTGTATGTGCGTATGAGTGCACCTGTGTGAGGATGTATGTGCATGTGTACATGGGTGAGCATCTGAGTTTGTACCCGTGAGCATGAATGTGAGCATCAGCACATGCACGTGTCTGCATGTGATCAGCATGTGCATTAAGCGTGTGCATGAGCATATGAGCATGTTTGAGCATGAGTGCATGTGTGAGGCATGTGCATGTTAGCATGTGTGCACGAGTTTGCAGTGTATCACTGTGGAACTATGTGTGCATGTGTGAGCATCTGTCCATGTGTGGAGAGTGTGAGTGTGAGCATAAGCGTGTGGGGGGGCCATCCCTGCAGACAGGAGAGTCCTAAGCCATGGTCGACGGTCCCCTACCCTCCTTGGTCCCCTCGCCGCACACGCAGCACACCAGGTATAAGCAGTACCCTGCCCTCTGCTCCAGGCAAAGACCTCAGGCGCTGGGCCCATCGCAGGCACAAGCTAGGCAGATACTCGCTCTCCTCAGCACCTGATGAACCAGCTTCCCGAAGCCAAGGTAACGACACACCGTCGAGGTCATCGGGGACACGGTTTCCAGGGAACAGGGTCTGCACTGGCACCACAAACCCAAGCGCCCCCCAAACTGTACAGCCTCCCATCAGACAGTGTCCCATAGATTTGTGCACACGGCAAAACAAGGCAGCACTTTTTTTTCCTTTTTTGAGACAGGGTCTGACTCTTGCCCAGGCTGGAGTGCAGTGGTGCGATCATAGCTCACTGTGGCCTCGACCTCCTGGGCTCAAGTGATCCTCCCACCTCAGCCTCCACCCCTCACTGCCCACACCCACCAGTGCTACCTGCATAGGACAGGACACTCAGGAAGGGCTCAGAGGGGCACAGACAGGGCGTGGGCGACGGGAGGAGGACTCTGCAGTGCACTCAGCAGGAAGCAGCTGAGCACAGGCAGCAGGCAGCAGGCCCCAGCCTGGGAGCAGGAGGCGCGGAGCTTACAGGGCCTCCTTCTCCGGCTCTTGCCTTCCCTTCTAACCCTTTTACTTTCGGGACACTCGGTTCTGTTGTATTCTCATCATGGTTCTGCTCGCAGTTCACTCAAGCACCACAGTGAAGCATTCGTCCCTTCGGAGACATTCAGTCACCAGGCCTGCAGTACTTTTACAAAACACCCCGATGTGAGTTGGTGACTCCGCTGACACACGCGTGATGAATATGTGTGTTGTCCGAGACACAGAGCCACGCCGTCACACTCAGCCCGAGTGTAGAGACGGCGTTTCACCATGTTGGTCAGGCTGGTCACACTCAGCCCGATGACGGCTGCCCTTCCCCATACTGCAGTCGGGGTCAAAGGCGACTCACCTTCCTTTGGAATCCCGTCGCCTCGTCCCAAGGGTGACAGGTCCATGCCAACCCCATCGGTCAGGGACTCACCTCGCATGGTGGCTTCTGTACGGGCTGGTCAGATCCACCTCTGACACACTGAACAACTCAAAGTGGTCATGCCTGGCCCTCACACCCAACATCCACACGACAGGTGTGCTGAAGTGTCCTCGGCAGGCCCAGCTGCCATCAGACAACAGCACCCGCAGGTGAGGGGCCTCCTTCAGGGCAGCAGGCACACAGGACACCCTGCAGCCCCTTCTCCAGAGGGCACCACCTGGCCTGCAACTCGCCGGCGCCACCCGGAACCCAAACCTCTCTTTTACCCTGACTTCTTCACCACCACGTGGCACCTGTGCTAGATTTCTACTCGGAAGCCTTATCCATCTATTTACCCGATCTTCCTCTTAAAAACAAAAACAAGGCTGGGCGCGGTGGCTCACGCCTGTAATCCCAGCACTTTGGGGGGCCGAGGCAGGTGGATCACAAGGTCAGGAGTTCAAGACCAGCCTGACCAACATGGTGAAATCCCGTCTCTACTAAAAATACAAAATTTAGCTGAGCGTGGTGGTGCACACCTGTAATCCCAGCCACTCAGGAGGCTGAGGCAGGAGAATCACTTGAACCCTGGAGATGGAGGCTGCAGTGAGCTCGATCGTACCACTGCACTCCAGCCTGGGTGACAGAGCAAGACTCCATCTAAAAAGAAAAACAAAACAAACAAGAAACCATAAAGCCAGAGACAGCCACGCTCCGTGTCTCCCCTAAAGCTCCCCTTTCCTGAGCCTTCCTGGCTGTGCTGGCCTGTCTGCATGTTATCATGGGTTCCAGGCTTTCGCCAACATGTTCCTGTAGACCTAAGAGATGTCAAAGTTCCCAACAGTCAATAAAATTACCCTCTTTCTCACCATCACAGCAGGAAGTCCCCACAGAACCCACTGATGGCCCAGGAGGGCAGAGTCTCATCCTTCTCAGAGACAGACCCACACAAGCACCGCCTCGAGAATAGGAGACAGCAGCCGAGTGGCCGCATCTGAGTGTCTTCTGCCAGGCCGGAGTCCCTGAGCTCTGGGCACACAGTGCTCCGGGCACACAGTGCATCTCCGTCTACCGTTGGGTGAGACCTCGCCCAGTCAGAATCCAGGTTCTCTCATGCACAGGCTGGGTGGACAGGTTAGAATGGCTCTGGATTCCTCCACTACAAAATGTGTTAATTCTACTTTGTGAGGTGGATTCAAGGACACCCAGGGCAGGCATGGTGGCTGATACCTGTCATCTCAACACTGGAAAGCCAAGGCGGGAGGATCACTTGAGTGCAGGAGTTCAAGACCAACCTGGGCAACAGAGTGAGACCCCCATCTCCACAAAAATAAAAAAATTAGCCAGGCATGGTGGTATGCACCTGTTGTCCCAGCTACTCGAACAGCTGAGGTGAGAGGATCCCTTGAGTCCAGATCAAGGTTGCAGTGAGCCAAGACTGCACCACTGCACTCCAGCCTGAGCGACAGAGACCCTGTCTCATAACAAAAAAGAAGCGGGGAGTGGAGAGGAGGAAACCCAATAGCGCAGGTTCAATGCCGGGGCAGGGGCTCGGGCAGCAGCGCCCACGGTTAACGGGAGACGGGGTCATGTGATTGGAACCCCAGCCTTCCTGGCACAGACAACACTGCCCTCTGAACACAAGCCATGCCAATCCACTCATCCACCACCCAGCATCATTCTAGCAGCGCTGCCATTTCCCCCTTAACTCTCTCATCCTTTCTGACGGTAAAACACCATTAGATACAGAAAATACCCAACATGACGTACAGTTTAATCAGTTATTCGAAGGTGAACACCCTTGTTGCTACAACCCGCCAAGAAACAGTCATTGCCAGCCACCCAGACACCCCTCCACGGGGACCATGGGCTCAGAGCCCCTCCCCAGTTTTCCACAGCGTTCACTTCTCTGCATTACTCTGTGTAGTTCAAACACGCAGCCCTCTGAGCTGCAACCCCGGGTCCTTCCCTGATGTGTCTGAGGGTCCCCGGCCCACGGGCTGGCCCACTGCCTGCTTCCCACCACCTAGATGATGCCAACTGCGCCCTCTTGGTGCAGCCCGCGCTGCCTCTGTCCTCTGTATTTTTGGCACGCTAGCCATGCACCGTTTTAAAAGGACCAGAAGGCTTTTTCCCATATGGTTCACGGGATGACAAGGGAGGCAACAGTCTCTGTGAGGAGCGACCCAGAGCCTTGGAGGGACAGAACTGGCAGGACCAAGACAGTAGACCTCGCATGAACATTCTTAATCGCACGTCACTGTGACCTCCCCGCTGTTATCGGAGGCTGAGTTCCTAGCGACAGAATGACTGTTTCCAAGGTGGGTGAACAGATCCTCATCCAAGAGCTGCTGCAGGCTGGTGTGGACGACAAGCTCCGCGGAGGCTGCGGCGTGCATCTCTCCTGACAGCCACACACTTGAGACTCTCCGGGAGTTCCAGCTGGGGTGAAAGCAGTCACAAGGGACTGGCTCAGGTGTAGCTCGGAAAGTACACTGTGAGGCTGAAGGGATGGTTTACTGCATGGCTCGGGTGTAGCTCCGAAAGCACACTGTCAGGCTGAAGGGACGGCTTAAAAGAAACCAGGAGGTGAAAAACCTCTAAAGGTGGAAGGCGTCCATGTTTGTCACCCAGTTAGGAAACTGAGGGCGCATGGCTCCCAAGGCTGTGAGAGACTCTGGCACCCTAAAACCAAGAAGAACGTGGCCGCTAACAACAGAAAGAGGAGTAAAGACAGGTCTTTCCAAACTGACCCATGTCAATGTTCACATGATGACACGTTTGTGTTCGCTCATTAATTCACGTGAAACGGCTTCTACAAAGCTGTCCTTAGATTTCCAGTCATCTATCACCCTCAGCTGACAAACATTTTCCTATGAAATACTTAGCACCCACTTCTAGTCCTCTGTCTCCTGACACTGTGAAGGGAAGCTACCATGAAGCTGGGCTCAGGACACTGATGAGAGCTGCTAAACTGAGGCTCAGACTGAGGTTCCGCCCCCATTCAGAATCCAAGCCAAAGATACAAAAAGTTAAATGTATTCTTATCTATCTAACCTTCAGAAAACAAAGAAGCTATAAAAAAAAAAACATAAAAGTTTTATACTTGCAGTGAAATATACAGCAAATAATAGATATAATCATTTATATATAAGATCTCCCCAATATAAGCAAATAAAAAATATTTACATAGCCAAAGTGGAAGAGCAGCTACAGAAAGATTTCAGGGAAATTAGACTTCGCTTAAATGTGGTTGTGGAATCCATTTTCTCTGCACAGGTATGTTCTGTACATTTATAGAAACTCTATTTTTATACACATCAGGAACACCAGAGTTCTCTGATGACTGAATTTTCATTACCAGATTTAATCACAAAATATTCATTATCAAAATTAATTAAAATGTATTATCAAAATTAATCAAATTCTATTTCTTAACCTGATCTCCAAAATGACTGCAAGAAATGCTACCATTGTCACAACTAATTTGCCAACAGAAATTAAAAAGAAAAAATTCTAAGAAGCTGATTTTGAAGTTACAGTAAAAATTAGTGTTGCAAAAAAAAAAAAAAAAAAAAAAAAGCACCTACATTTCATCAAACTAGAGACTGAAGAACAATCAGGTGGTGGGCCAGACTGTTATTCTGGCAAGAATGATATTATACCAAATATTACACCAAAAATATGCTCAGTGGCCAGTCTGGATAACTCTTCACATCTGTCCCGGGCTCTCTGGATTTGCTACTTCACCGTGAGCCCACGCTCCCTGTAGCTGGAGACGGTGGAAAACCGAGAGAGCTGCATGTCCCAGACTGCCTTGCAGCTAGGCTTTGCTATAACTTACATGTCCCCAAATTAGACGCACCAGTGAGATCTGGACATCAGAAGTGGTATGGTTTGGTTGCGTCCCCACCCAAATCTCACCTTGAATTATAATAACCCCCATGTGTCAAGGGCAAGGCCAGGTGGAGATAACTGATTCACGGGGGCACTTTCCCCCACACCGTTCTCATGGTACTGAGTAAGTCTCACGGGATCTGACGGTTTTTATAAAGGGGCGTGAGTTCCCTGCACACACACTCTTGCCCACCGCCACATAAGATGTGCCTTAGATCTTCCTTCACCTTCCACCATGATTGTGAGGCCTCCCCAGCCATGTGGAGCTATGAGTCCATTAACCCTCTTTCCTTATGAATTACCCAGTCTTGGGTATGTCTTTGTTAGCAGCGTGAGAACGGACTCATACAGGAGGCTCCCAGCTGCCAGTGCCGGCAGGCAAGGACAGGGAAGCATGAGGGGTCGCCACTGTTGGGTTCCTTCTCCAGACCCCCGGTTGTCACAAAACAGTGGCAAAAGTGAGAGCTTCTTGATAGAGCTTCCCGATTCTCGGGTCAGGGCTTCAGGTATCCATTCTCTGGTTTCCAAGGCCTCAAGAAGCGGTTTTCATTGACTGTGGTTTCTTCCTTTAAGCACAAAGAAAACAGCGCCCTGAGATGGGCTGACTCTGTCACTTTCTGGGAGCCACTGGAGGAGGCCTTGCCTAGAACAGGTCCCGAAGCTCGCGCAACGGCTCCACAATGCCCTATACAGCCTGCATTCCCGCTTCAGGTACCCAGAGGTTTTCTCACTACATTGAACTCTGACAGGTAAAACTCGCTTTCTGGGAGGAAAAATCCTATGATTTTAAAAACTTCAATTTGTTTTGATAGGATGGACATCTTCCCCTTGCAAATTTATTTTGGGAATCCAAGAAAATAAACCATTCACTTGTGGGTGACTTGAGAGTCGGCCGGGGTAGAAAAAGAGAAATTTTAACACAGGATTCTATCTCATCTCCCAATGTTCACCACGCAGCCATAACACACAACACACATCCAATCAGCAGCAATCTCCCGGGGGAGTTTTTTTAAGATCTCAGGTTATGGCCAATTAAACACATCAAAGAGTAAACACCTACACCTTCAACTTTCTAAATGAATACACAACAGTGTTGTGCTCAGTCTGCCTTTCAATGTATCAATGAGAAGCACTTGCAGGTCCTAAAAGGACATAAAACTTTCAGATTGAAGACATAAAAGACCAGCTAGAATTCTAACACAGCTTTGCTGCTATGAAACGCTTCCATATTCAGAAGCTATGTTCTCAAGACAATTGAAAAGCACGTGGACCCTGTCCAACAGGTCCTCCCCCGGGATGGAAACGGTCTCTAAATCTGCCGTGTCCAACACACAGCCTCTCGTGGCCAGGGGCTACTCACGAAGGACCGCGCAGCCTTGAATGTCATGGTTCTGTCATTCTGGATGCAATGGGTATCGTGCACCTTTCCCAATACCCCGCAGACAAAATGCCTCACTGCACCCCAGCTACACACAGTGCAGACTCTACATCAACAGCCTCCAAAATATACTAACAGAGTTCCACTGCACACCACGCACTGGAGACAAGAACATCTCCAAGCACTTCAGCAAGCGAGTCGCTGCTTCGACAAAAAGATTTCTTAACCACAGGTAATTCTAAGGTTGGATTCTTCACTTAGGATCACTGACATCAGAGTTAATAGATAAGACACTATTCCATGGCATTCAGAGGAGAGCAGCAAAGGTGGGGAACAAAAACTATAGAATACTTAAAAGTTACAAAATATGCCGAAAGCATGGAAAGTTGTGTCGAAAACACCACAAAAAAACTTAGGCAACACAAAAGCCCAAAGCACCAAACTCAACAAGTCCTGAAATTACAGCTTGACTATGGAGAGGGCTCAGAAGGCTCCAAAGACCTAAAACCTCATCCTGACCTTCCTTTTTCATCCACAAAATGAGGAGGTGCACGGGACATTCCCTGTCAGGAGCCCCCTGCACTCAGGCAGTGGGGAGACAGTGTTTGAAAACCCGTACCACCCCTCCAGCATAAAGCAGTTTTTAAAAGATTTAAAATACCGCTTTTTATTAACACATACTTAGATAAGAAAACTAGCAAAGCACACAGGTCATCTTAACCTTAAAATACTCTTAAAAACATCTGAACCTCCAAAGGAGTCAACCCAGGATGATCCCGGATCATAAAACGCATCCTCTCCAAGACCGTGTGGGTGTGTGTTCCAGATTTTTCAATGACCTCGGTAAAATGCAAGAGCAGCCCAGAGACCACCATGTAGATGGTAAATAGTGACACTGTTGCAGCTGAACGTCAAAAACTATTTTCAGAGGAAGCAGCACTAATGATTCACGGCTCCCGGATGAGGCTGCATTCCAAAGTCCGGGACCACGACCAGCGAAGGTCGCCACGCTGACTGCTGCTGACTGCCACTGACTGCCGCTGACTGCTGCTGGCTGCCACTGACTGCCGCTGACTGCCGCTGGCTGCTGCTGCACTCAGAGGGGAGAACACCCTGGCAATGCTCTCCCCTTCCATGCTGGGGACAGAGGGGACGCACACGGCGTCCAAAGGGACGGCCCGAAACAGGAAAACCTGAAAACGGCCCAGACTCTGGGTGGGCCACTCCAGCCCAAGGCTTTCCTCCCCTCCTGGGAGGGCCATTCCTACTCTTAGCCCTACTGCATACGGGCGTGACCCCAAACACTGCCTCCACTCACCAGGGGACTGACAGGAGTCCACGCACTCTACGAACCCACCTGGCGATCAGCAGGGCCAGTCCTAGGAAAACAATGGCCATGGAGACTGACCTCGTCTCTTCCTCGAGGACTGCAGTGCGCTGAGTAATGGAGGAAGGGAGGGGAGGCCAGAGGACAAGGACGCACCGTGCCTCCTGATGTTGAAGCAGGAAGTCAAGTCATTGCCAAGATGTGGCCACACGTGACAAAGTGACCGACAGCACCTGAGGGAGCTCCTGGACTCTTTTCCTCTCAAGATTTTGTCTGGACACAGTTTTGGGCAACCAGGAGTCCATGGTCCCACTGAGTCCTCTCCTCTCCCAAAGGACTCCGGGTCTCCTTACTAGTCTTTCTCCCTCAATGTCCCAGGACACCCGGCTGAGCGTGGCATCCTCCCTCCACCTCACCCACCTCTGAGTCCTGCCATAACCTACTCTACCCGGAACCTACCAGAACTTAGCATTACTGCACACCACCGCAGTGAGCCCTGCTCAGAGACCCACTTCTCCTTAGACATGAGACACTGCACCCACCAAGGTGATGCTGAAACCAAGAACTCTGTGAGGAAGTGGGAAGTGGAAGCAGAGGCAGAAACGAACTGCTATTATTTGGAAACTGGACGTACTGCTGAAAATGCCATATGGCTTATTCCCATTTTTAAAAAAAGGTTTTCTGTGGCTTTAAAGTTGACCACACTCTCTCTTTCCTTAGTGACTAATTCAATCCTGCAAACCTTGCCAAAACAATAAAAATGTAGTGTAAGAACTTTAAGTAGAATTTAGCAGTTAAATCCTACTACTACATGACTTTAAAATTATATATAAAGTACATATATCTAAGGCACATATAACATATAAAGTGTATTCATGTCTGCGTGTATAGTAAGTATAATTTCTGGGTAAAACTGGCATATCCCTGTGTTCCAGACATGCCGCATGTTACGGCAGTACAGAGGCTTCTCTGGCGGACGCCAGGCGCCTAGGCAGCAGGGAGTGGGTATCGGTGATCTTGCCCAGCAGCACCACACCCAACAGAGGTCTGTTCAATCAGTCAATTGATAGAAAGACGCTAGGACTAAGGAAGAGAAAGGATCCATGTTTCCCATGCAATCCCATTATCAATCAACAAACTACATTCACTTTTTATGACTGTATGAATAAGATAAAGTACATTTTTTGTTTCAAAAAAATATTACGTCATGACTGGTTCAATTTCATCCTCTCGAATACTTCAGCACACCCTGACACCCACCCCCAAATATCTGGGCTGCCAGGGTTTCCTCCACCCAGAGCTGATTTTATGCTAAGATATATGTTTTCCTCATCTAACCCACTTTGGGCAGGGGTTCAATGTGACTGTATAAAACTAAAATCGAAACAGGTCTTTAAATGATGATGTAAAAACCAATAATATTGGAGAACAAGAAAAATCTTCATAAAGTCTCATGAACAAAAACGTCCCGTCTTCACACAATTTTTTATGTATTCAAGACCACTGAACATCTGCTTATTTAAAAGGTTTTGTTAAATATTAAACATTGAAACAGAAAGTTTTCTTCTTGAGAAATTCTTAGGCCATCAAAACATTCTCTTTTACCCTTACTCAAAAACTTCACTTTTAAACTGTATTTCTTACAGAATTTTAAAGACTAACATGTACATATACAGATTCCTATGTATTTACATTAAATTAGTGAAATCCTTCATTACTGTTTGGATTTCAGCATTACCGACTGTGTACAATCCAGTTGTTTCAAAAGCCTACTTATTCTGAAACAAGTCATTTTCCTACCTTCTTGAACAGCATACTAGCACATCCTTAAGTACAATTTCACTGAAAAATAATCTTATTTGAAGGTGGGATACCAGCTCCACGTGTTATTTTCCTCAACTGGGTTTCAGTTTTTTTTGTTTTTTTTTTTAAAGGTTTTCATCCCTAAAATGTAATATACTGTCTTACAATGTAGCTGAGCACAGAACAAACGCCCTCCGTCACTATGTACCCCAGCTGGCAATACAGGCAATACTGAATGTACACAGCTTTCGTGTCTATGGTGGTTTTCAAAAGAGTTACACATGTAAACCACAACCTACTATTTAAATCTACATACTACTGTCGATCAAAGTTCTCTTTTCAGGTTTTCTTTAACTTTCTTCACCCAAAGGAGGTTACCTACTTCATTAGCACTGGAGTTGTTTAAAGGCTCAATTAAGAATAATTATATGAATGATAAACCAATAAATTCTAAAATTTGGTCTTAAATTTCTTAAAATGACATAAAGTCATGAGAAGGATGGGCCATTCATGTTCCCACAACTATGTGATATTAAACACACAGAGAATCTGGCTTTTAATCTATTTTTCAAATCAAGTAATATGTGTGTGCACACACAGACACCACACATTCTTAAATGTCTCACCACAACGGACCAGTTCTGCGTTCTAATACAAAAAAAAAAGTTGTTTACGCCGGGCACGGTGGCTCACGGCTGTAGTCCCAGCACTTTGGGAGGCCGAGGTGGGCAGATTACCTAAGGTCAGGAGTTCGAGAGCAGCCCGGCCAACCTGGTGAAACTCCGTTTCTACTAAAAATACAAAAATTAGCCAGATGTAGTGGTGCATGCCTGCAGTCCCAGCTACTGGAGAGGCTGAGGCAGGAGATTTGCATGAACCCAAGAGGTGGAGGTTGCAGTGAGCTGGGATCGCCCCATTGCACTCCAGCAGCATGGGCAACAGACCAAGATTCTGTCTCCAAAAAAAAAGACAGAAAAGAAAAGAAAAAGAAAAGAGTAGTTTAGAGTCAGCTGAGAAGAGCTCTTAACAGAACAGAACTGATAAGGCGTGAGTGTTCCAAGCGCACTTATTCTCGGGCCACCTCATGTGTGTGACAATGGCCTGGCACTGACGGTGGTCACAGCAAGCCTGGCTGTGGCTTTGACACCCATCTAACTTTACTAGATGTCAATTTTCCAACCACAAGTGCACGCCTCTGAGCCATTGCCTTAGACTGGAAGTAAGTGGATGTACATTCCATCAAGGGGCTGCAAAGAGGGCACAGCCAGCTCTCCACGGCGGCCATGCAGGGCCTGCCTCTCCTTTGGATTCTTCGCAGGTGGGTTCTGAAGGGCAGCGGCTGCAGAGGAGTCGTCGGGGTTCTCAGGGAAACAGCCATGGAAAGAGCCTGTTTTGCTGTTTGAACCAAGTTACACCTCTTGCCCAGGAAAGAATGCTTCTAAATAGAAGCTTATTGCAAATTGCATTTCTCCCATTTCAACCGCAGAAAGAAACCAGCTCAAAATGCACCATGTCCTGAACAGAGTTCGGGGTTTCTGATTCAGGATATGTCTGCACCACTCAGGTTCCACGAGGCATAAATGAGGCCCTGGATCCCTTAACAATGTGTATCTTCAAAAGTTAGCACTTCTCTGACTGTAAAAGCTACGGGTTTAAATACTTGCTTCAGTTCCAACCGCCAATTAGCTCAGTTTGCAAATGAGTCAATATACTGTTAGCAACCGTTTTCAATAACTGGAAATGAAGTTCATTAATTTATACTAACAGAGTAAGCTGTTTCTAACAATATATCCTCCTATACTAAGTGTGCAATCACTATGGAATAAAAGGTCAGCTTGTAGCACAACAGCACACAGAATCACTAAATCTTACTGAAAGGAAAGGAAAAACTCTCAGAAAACACAAATGTTCACTTGGTAATGAACACCACTTTGCACCAAGACATTTTAAGAAAATCATGTTTGGAAACCACACTTTGGTCCTCCTTGGAAGACATGGCCAGTTCCCCAGGAAGAACTGGCCCTCCTGTACTACACACCAGGAATGAACTGCCCTGGCCTTCACCACCTCTAGACAAAGCTGGTGATGCTCCCCAAATCTGTGATAATGCTGAGATGTTCTGGGGCACAGTCTACACTGAAATGTCACCCATGCTTTACACCATGTCAAAGGTCGTGAGATTTTTCCATTAATAACCAAGGAGGTATAAGTTATCCAAACTTACTGTTGGACGGTTTGGGGATTTTAGTCAAATACTTAATCCTGTTTCAAATAAAACTTTAATCCAAGCACAAATATTAGCTCAGGAAATTGTGATTTGGATTTTCTGTAGGCCTGAAGAGCCAGAAACCAATAGTTCCTCATTTAGACTTCATGAGAAACATCTCTGAATAGTAAGTGTGAGGACCATCGCCCACACACGTAAGCCTTTACGATAGTTGAAACTAAGGTTTAAAAGTTTCATATAAAATAAAACTTTGAACTTCAGTGATTGGCAAAAAGCAAATTGAAAATATCCATTAAAACACATTGTCCCGCTTCTTAAATTCTGCCTCCTTCGTCACTGATTTTAGATAAAAGAACATATCCTTCTTTCATTTCTCCATTGTCCCTCCTCAAATTAAAGGGGGGAGGGATTTTAATCTCAAATTACCGCTGTTGTTAATAAGCAAACAAAAAAGAAAAAAAAAACGAAAGCAGAAATATTTAGCTGTTCTCATGCCTGGGAAACATAACCCAAAGACCTCCATAAATAACTTGGAGAATACAGGGTCAGGGCAATCTGGGATATTGAGAAATAAACAGATTTTCACAATGCTTCTCAGCTTGCAACCATTCGATGGTTGCTGTGAAGTTTTGAAATGAAATTTGGCAAATGGTCTCAGTGAGATGCCTTTGAACTCCAAATGCCTCGATGCTGTGGCGGCTACTGAACAGCTCATCTGGTCCCTCATTCTCAACTTCAAAGAACAGGCTCTCCTTGTCCCAGGCAAGGGTAGAGAGCTGGGTGCACAATTTTAGCCTTAAATGTTTTACTCTACACTCCTCCTGGCTCTTTCAACATTTTATTAACCCATGAAAGCGTGGAAACCAAAGCTGTAAGAACAACGCCAGGAATCTTGAGAAACTTAAAATCTCAAAAGTCTTCTGCCTTCAATAACGGGAAAACATCAATGACTTTTTGTTTTCACCAAAGATGTTTGCAAGTAACTCATCATTTTTTCTAACTCATGCTTTGTAGACACATTTAAATAGGTATATAATCCAAGCATGGATTTTTCCCTTAATGTATCATATTAAAGATTCTTCCATAAAAACCTGTTTCAGAATTTACATCTGATACTGCTTTGTTACTGAAAGCCACGAAGTAATAAAACTTGAAAGGAATTTTTCTCCCTTTTTGATGTAATTATATTAACTTGGTAGCTTTCAATTAGAGAAAATACTAAACTCGAGATTTTCTTACTATTCCTAAAAACATACGTATCATTTCCTTTATGGAATTATGACTACCACTGAGTTTCTGCATAAAAGTTTCAGAAAGCCCTAAGAAGTTAGGAAATACTTGTATCATCTCAACCTCTGAAGAGAAATGATATTTAAATATACAAAATGCAAAAGAGTGTCACTTATTACATGTGAGATTCCACAATTTTGCTAGTTATCTTACAAAGGATTCTTGGCCAGAGGGTCAAACATAACAGTAACATTTCAAAATTGAATTATAAGCAGTTTCTTTGTAAAAATAAATGTCAGTTGAATAAGAGGATTCTACATTTCTCTTTCCCACTGCTTGTGGCAGCCCCACGACTGTTTCCCTACCACATCCATTCACTGTCAACACACACAGAACATAACATACACTGCAACACATGCTATAACATGCACAGTAACATACACTGTAACACACACTGTAACACATGCTGTAACACACACACCCTATAACACACTAACACATGCTGTAACACTAACACATGCTACAACACACTGTAACATACCACTATAACACACTGTAACATACACTGTAACACATGCTGTAACACACTGTAACACACACTAATATACACTGTAACATGCTATGACACACTAACACACTGTAATATACACTGTAACACACTATAACACACTATAATACACTAACATACACTAACACACACTGTAATATACACTGTAACATGCTATGACACACTGTAACACACTATAATATACACTGTAACACACTATAACACACTAATATACACTAACACGCTGTAACACACAACACACACTGTAACATACACTGTAACACACTGTAACACATGCTGTAGCACACACTGTAACACACACTATAACACACTGTTAACACACACTATACCACACACTGTAACACACACTATAACACACTGTTACACACTATAACACACACTGTAACACACACTATAACACACTGTTAGCACACACTATAACACACACTATAACACACACTGTAACACACACTGTAACATACACTGCATCCTAACTCCCCGGGTCACTGGTGCAAACACACAGGCTTAAGATATGAAAAACAAATGATTAAGAAATAGAAGACTGTGCTTCTGGGTGACCTCTAAATGTGAAAAAAGGAAAGTGGAAACAAAAATCCTTTAGCAATAACTTTATTTTAAATGTAATTATAATCTCAATTTTCTTTTTGGAAAGCTATAATGTAGTGCAAAGCCGGGGAAACCGATGAATTTAATTTTAAAGCCAAAATTGAACACAAGATGTAAAATCCCATTTACAAGTAGAAGTTAGAAAGCCTTGTGACCTAGGATAAGCAAAGGAACAGAAGCCTGAGGGCGGAGGGTCTGCAGGGCGGATGGGTCCCCCTTCCTCCAGCCCAAACACCTCATTCTGCAGACGAAAAATGTGAGACACAGAGCAAGCTGGTGCCCAGCTGGTACTGGACCCTGACAGGATAGGGGTCCACTTTCATTTCACACCACCTCACCAATAAAACACATCCGTTAGGCACAGATACTGCGGGTCACAGCCACTCCTACTCTGGAAACCTGAGTCTCTAAATGCCAGAAATGAGTTACATCTCTACTTTCTGAGACCCTGGGGGCATTCAGAATGGTCCAGGATTATACATGAGGCTGTATACACGTGGACAACAAAAGCTCACAATATATTAAGTTGAAACAATGGGATAGAGACAAATATTTTCCAGATGTGCTAGGTGTATGTGTGTACACTCAAGAGAAAAACATACTAAAGGGACATGTGTATCAAATGTGTATACACAAAGGATATTCGTAGACAGGTGCAGCCAGTCCAAAATATCAAGTCATTACCTGTGAGCAGTGACACCTTCTTTGTCTTTTCCCTCATCTGCATTTTCTACGACGATTAAATTATACGTAATGTAACAATACATAAATAAAATACGTCCATTTTGCAACAGTTTGATATGCTCTGGTTGCGTCCCCACCCAAATCTCATCTTGAATTGAAGCTCCATAATTCCAATATGTACTGGGAGGGACCCAATGGGGGGTAACTGAATCATGGGGGTGGGTCTTTCCCATGCTGCTCTCGTGACAGTGAATAAAGCTCACGAGATCTGATCGTTTGATACAGGGCAGTTCCCCCACACAAGCCCCCTTGCTTGCTGCCATGTAAGACATGCCTTTGCTTCTCCTTCACCTTCTGCCACGATTGTGAGGCCCCCCCAGCCATGTGGAACTGCGAGTCCATTAAACCTCTTTGCTTTATAAATTAGCCAGTCTCAGGTATGTCTTTACTAGCAGCATGAGAAGAGACTAATACAAGTTCATGAGAACATATACAATAAAAATATTACTTGTCTCATAAACACTGCTCCTTTCATATTCGTTCCCAGCCCGGAAGCCAGGAGTCCCCACTGTGTGTGAAGACCATGCACGTGGAGCGAGAGGCAGCCCCAGTCTTTCTACTGACCTCACACAGGTGATCATGAGGGAGTGACTCCAGGTACCCGCGGATCCCATGGCTCCCACAATAGCCCCAGGTGCTGAGGTGCTTTTGTTTAGTAGGCATTTAATATCTGCCATTTCTATAGCTTTTCATTCTTGGTAGTCAGTTTTCACTGCTCTTACATCTGCACTAAGCTTAAGATCTAAGTAAGCCTGTTGGAGATGGTGTAAAAGGTGCAGCACTGCAGATGCTAATTCTCCAAATCTGTTGACGTTTGCTTGACTATCCGAACTCCTCCAACGTCCTTCTCACCCTCTGGCCCAAAATCTGCTCTCTACCCCCAACCCTCATTGCTGTCTCTATTTTTTGCTCATTTCTATAAAGGTCATCTTACCATACACCGAATTCCAGAAAGGTCATTTGTCAAACTGCTGATATCAGTAAAGTATCAGATCATAAGGAGCAAACTCAACCACACTGCTCATTTTACGTATATATACACTATTCTCAGGACTATTTGTATGTGGAAAATGGGGAGTGGCACATGTTATTTCATGGAAAACACTGGATACTTAAAAAAAATATTCTGGCCAGGCGTGGTGGCTCAAGCCTGTAATCCCAGCACTTTGGGAGGCCAAGACGAGTGGATCACGAGGTCAGGAGATCGAGACCATCCTGGCTAACATGGTGAAACCCCGTCTCTACTAAAAAATACAAAAAACTAGCCAGGTGAGGTGGCGGGCGCCTGTAGTCCCAGCTACTCGGGAGGCTGAGGCAGGAGAATGGCGTGAACCTGGGAGGCGGAGCTTGCAGTGAGCTGAGATTGCGCCACTGCACTCCTGCCTGGGCAACAGAGCAAGACTGTTTGCCACCACGCCCAGCCAGAATATTTTTTTTAAGTATCCACTGTTTTCCATGAAATAACATGTGCCACTCCCCATTTTCCACATACAAAAAAAAAAAAAAGTATTCTAAGTAGGAGAAATGATCAAAAAAACGTGCAGGTAAAAGCAATTCCTGTGGTCGTAAAAGTTTATGCTTCCCAAGCCTCTATTATACCTTGCCATGCTGGGCTGGGGAGGGGTTACACCTCCTGAATGTGTCATATTCTATAAACCAAAAGAAAAGTAGTTATAAACTGGCTGTTCAAAACTAAAAATGCACTTTCATCAGAAAAGTTTATGATCAGTAATGAAATTCCCAGATCAGTCCACGAACAGGTACTTCATCCACAATATCAGTAAGTGTGATTGAATTTCCTTAGTGATGTCTTTTGAAAACACCAATAGACCAAAAAGTGGATTTGCTTTCTAAATCATGAATTTTGGTGGTGCCCAAAAGAAGAGAAATGGAAGAGAACAAGCAAGGAGACTTCCCAGGATGATTCTGATTCTGACTTGAGCACCTGGACGTGGACAATTTCTAACAGCTCCTGCCCTAGAATGCAGTGTGCGCTGCGCCTCCTGCTTACGATCAACCTACATCCCAAACACCTCTCCTGTGCACAATATGCATGTCCAGGGTCAACTACGGATACACGTTTACAAAGCAAGATGAATTACCCTTAGGAAGTCCATCCTGCATTTAGGCTGGTGCATACTGGAAAAGGGCTCTAGAGACAGGGTTTGAAGTCAAGTTCGGAAGTCATAAACCTCCCAAGAGGAGCAGGGCAGCTGAGGCTCTGAGGCTGCTGTCCTGGCTGCCGGAGGCATGGCGGGCTACGCCTTAGGTGACGGAGACGCTGCGCTGGCAGCTGCTCCAGGGCTTCGTGCTTTAAGGAACAAGTCCCACGTCCCAGCTGGTACCCTGGTCCAGTCCGTGAGGCCAGACCTTGTCTCGGAGCTGGAAAGCAGAGCCCGGGCTGAGCCCCCATGAGTTCTGTGTTTGCAAAGCTACCACTGGGTCCCTCCCTCTGCTCTCCATAGAACCTGCTAGACAACTCAAGGGTTCGCTTGAAGGGGAAATGGGGCAAAAGAATTCCACACTAAGTTCCTAGAGTCTTTTCAAAACATCCAAGCCACAGGGAGCAGGTCCTAGGGGTGAACATCATCCCAAAATAAACCTTGTAAAATGTTCCATTATTACAGAGGACACTACTTCACACTAAGTATCACCTATGTTTTGCCAACATCTCACACTTCTTTGATTTTACCTACAGTAAGAAAGTACACAAAGGGCCACAGCATAAGTATTTTCAAAGAAGAGACAAGTTTCTGAAAAAGTTTCTGCAGATCTCAATCACACGGTGGGCCAGGGCTGGCGCCCAAGTCATCACGAATTTCTCTGCCTCACACATGGATCAAACTGTATGACATTGGCCATTTTAAGGCAAGTGGTTTTTTTGTTTTGTTTTTGCTTTTTAATCTAAGAAATTAAATAATGCACCAGACTACCATGAGTATCACTGTTATTTTAAACAACTCCATGGCTACATGAGCCAGTTAAGGTAAATCCCAGAAAAATTCAGCCAGGGTATCTACGCTAATATCACCCAATTGGAATTTGGTAGAGTTGCCTAGAATTCAGGAAGACATTACCATCAGCTAGAGACGTGGAGTTAGACACAGCAAACAGTTCCTGGAGAGGGCCCTGACCCAGGAAACCGGGAGACAGCTCCTGCCACAGCCATGCAGAGGAGCCTGCGGAGAGCGGGCCGGTCCCTTGGTACTCCCTGCACTGCGGCAGTGAGGAGCAGACCACGGTCTCCAGGGGCGTCACGGCCGATGACCGGGTATTCATACACTCAGGCTATGCAGCAGTGCTGCACCTGCAAACACGTGACTGCCCTAACTTTCCGGAAGCTAAATGTAGGATTCAGAAATGCAGACCAATCGACAGTGAAAACAACAAGCACAACCTCAGAATTAAATCGACTCATTATGAGGCAGTTCGAAGGCTATAAGAGAAGTGGGACTCTGTATTTATGTAGAGGTAGAGAATTAAAAGATACCCAGAAACCACCATTACATAGAAATGGGTTGTGAAGTAGACATACCCTAGTACAGAGCAAATAAATGGAGGGCTCCAGCCAAAAGGCAAAAGGCAAGGACAGGATGATGGGGGGCAGACATGGGGCACTGGGGAGGCATGGGAGGAGAAGATATGAATTCCATTTATCCAGAGGATAGGACAAGCAGAAACTGCATCTACTGTGGGCAGAACAGCTTAGAAAGAAATCTCCAATCGTGAACTATGACAAACTGGAATAGATAAGAAAAAAACAACTAAATGAATTCTCCGCCATACAAATCCTAAAGAAAAGCAAAGATAATTTATTTTTGTCACCGGTTCATTTTTACCTGATAAAGGAAGACAAGACGTACTCTCAATATCACACTGAGCTCTGTAACTAAATCTGGATGTGTCTGGCCACCTGGAGTTTGCACGGAGACCCTGGGCTGTGCACACCGCAGGACTCTCACCTGGAACACTCGGAGACCCCAGGATTCAAGCACTCTGCAGCTGGCCGCACAATCTAACAGAGACCCATTAAAATGGTTGTCCACAACAGAATTTACACACATTCTTTACAAGGGAAGGGATGCGAACACATTCCCAAAAGAAAAACAGCCACAAGTTTTACAAGCTAGGAAAGGAAAAGCTGCATGGATCAAATGCTAGGGTTCGTGAAATTCCTCTGAGGAGAGAAACAACACAAAGCCCTTCCTGTGTGTTCTCGTTAATACGTCCTTAATGTGAACTGACAGTACCTTGCCTCAAACACCTTTTAAGCAACAAGACATGACAAGACATATGCTGGCAGGAGATAAGGCTCACCCCTGAAACACACGCAGGTGAAAAGGTTCCCCCCCGAAACACACGCATGCAAGTGAAAAGGTTCCCCCTGAAACACACACACACAGAGGTGAAAAGGCTCCGCCCTGAAACACACACATGCAGGTGAAAAGGTTCCCCCATGAAACACATGCATGCAAGTGAAAAGATTCCCCCCAAAACACACGCATGCAAGTGAAAAGGTTCCCCCTGAAACACACACGCAGGTGAAAAGGCTCCCCCCGAAACACACACACGCAGGTAAAAAGGCTCCCCCCTGAAACACAAACACGCAGGTAAAAAGGCTCCCCCTGAAATACACACGCAGGTGAAAAGGCTCCCACTGAAAAACAGGCAGGTGAAGTCGCAACCTCCCCTACTGGGAAGGGCCTTATCTCGGAGCCACACCAGGTTCCAGAACCTTCATCAATTATACATCCATCTCTCAAAAAAAAAAAAAGTGTGAGATCTCTTTGCACATGGAGGCATGGGAAGAACCCACTGTTTTATGCCTTTTTCATTTGCCCCGTGGAATCTACAACTAATCCATCAGTAATTCTTCAACAGTTCAAGCACAGGACACAGAATTCCCAAGAGAATGGCGATTGGCCACTAATTTTTTCACACATATTAACTTAGCATTTTTAAATCAAAACTAAATAAGGCTAGCTCATGCATAGACAAAATCAATTTAGAGCCAGAGGAAATGTGTCCACCAAAGGAACCACGTCACAATGAGGGCTGATATCCTCACACGCTGTGTGCGATCCTGACCACTGATTCCCCATCTCTTGTGAAAATCACAGGCCACAGACCACATGCCGCTGAGACAGCTAAACATTTCTCCACATCCGGGAAGCCCACATCTCAGGAGGACCGAAGGAATTCTTGGGGCTGTTCTGATTTTGAATTCAGGAGGTATGCTCATGCAGATGACCTGACGCCTCTTGGTCGGAGCTGCGTCTTTTGTCAACACCTGAACTCTTACCAGAGCTTGTCCTGCATTTTCCAGGGTCCCACAAAGCAAATGAAATGTGATAGACCCACCCACGCGGCACTCAAGTCACTGACAACTCACGATGGGTCGACGTCCAGGAAAGAGACACCACCAAAGCCTCAACACAGAAATTCACCTGCAAAAATACCCGAGCCCAATCAAGCTTCCAGGTCTGACAGCTGACATTCACGCCAAGCAGGCAAACCCCCCAGTGCTGGGCACAGGGAATTTCAGACGTCAAATTAACATAAAACTGCCTTCACGTTGCATAGCAAACTTGAGTACATTCCTTCATCCTAACTCAAGAAACTTTTAGAGAACCATAGAAAATGCCAGCAGTCACTTTTTTAATTCAAATGAAACAGAAAGGTTATTTGTTTTCTTTTAAATCTCTATTTCCACAAGCATTGTTCTGACCCTCAATAGAGCTAATCCACGCGTTTAAAGTATTAACAAATGTAAACTGCAGAAAGAAAGCAAACTCCACTGAAGGATCTCCCCTCCTCTCCCTCAGCGAATTATTCTTCCAGCCTTTGCTGATGTGAGGTAGCCAACATCTACCATCTAGTAATGAACAAAAGGAGTTGTGCTCAACAGGCTTTGATCAGCAACAAGAACAGACATTTCCGCCATGCATTAAAAGAACATAACCTACCAGAAAAGGTTTACTCACAAGACACTCACCAGCTCAAATACCGCATGTCCGGTTATCTAAAATACAGATCTTCAGATAAATAACAAATAAATCTTTAGTGTAAGTATATCCCAAATATTGCATGGGACATACGTAAACCTTTTTTAAAAAGTATTTATTGTTTATCTAAAATCCAAAGTTAACCAGGAGTAATGTATTTTTATGTACTAAATTTGGCATCCCTAACTTCTAAAACAAACACATTATTTGAAAGAATTACTTAAAGGAAGCCTCAAGAGTCCAAAAAAAAAAAAAATGTGTAAAGGCTGATGTCAACACATACACATGGATAAAGAGGAACATTATTTCTCATCCATGTGCAGCATCATTAGTTCACTGGGAGGAGTGGAAATTATGCACAGGAAATGGAGAAAAAGCTAGGGGGCGCCGACATCATCTCCCAAAAACCCAATCCTCAGAGCCTCAGCGGCCCGTCAGTACTGGACAGGGCCTCTGGATGGACAACACTGACCCCTAGCGTCTCCTTCCAGGCAAGCAAGGATCCTGGAACCGAGGCACGGTCCTTTCCTTTCTGTCTGGACAGGCTACGGAGACATCCCACCTGCAAGTCCCAGCCCAAGGGTCCTGCTATCTGGGCCCTGAGTAGGGACTGCGAAGGTGAGGATCAGGGTGGAGACAAGAGCCTGAGAGAGAGAACAGGCACAATGCCAGGAAAACAGGGCAAGTTCCTAGCCTTCATTTCTCCATCTTCCTGCCCTTCTTCCCTTCACACCCTGGTGGCATGTCATAATATATTATTATATCTTATTGGTTTCAACACTTATGACTGGAACCATCTTGAGAAAGTTTACTTAACCCTCTAAACTTCAGATTTCCTATCTGTGTTTTGAGACAAGTGGCACCTTCACCTCATGAGGCTATGCTGGAGGTTTATATGAAATACAGATAAAGCACACAGAGATTGAGCCTATGACAAGGTTACTACATTAAATCAGTGGGAAAACATAACATAACCTACCAGAAAACATTCACTCAACTGATTGTTGAATAAATTAGGTTGGAAAAACCAGATCAATGTGGGAAAATGTTTAAAGTACCTCACAGAATATATACGAGGTTTTACACGGGTTAACACAATGTGGAATAAAGCAAATGTAATGAAGCAAACTAGATTGATTAAAACAATGAGGATAGTTTAATGGTAGGGTAGAGAACGTCTAAAGTATATGTAAAATCCAAAAACCCTAAAGACAATTCTGATGTTTTAGAACTTCTACAATAAAAGACTTCAGAAAGTAAAAGACAAATGATAAACCAACAGAACGCATTCAAAACATGAGAATCAAATCCACAATATATAAAGAGTTTCTATAAATTAACAAGAAAAGGACAACACATTTTTTAAATGTGCAAAATTCATGGACAATATACATCAGGCAAGAAATACAAAGGCCAGTAAACATGAAAACATGCTTATGCTCACAAAAAAAGAAAAAAAGAAAATGGAAATTAAAGCAATAAAAATATACCATTTTTTTTCTTTCAGACAGGCAATTTTAGAAAATTTATAATACTAAGAACTATTGAGGGCGTGGAGAAACACACACACAAAACTCATAAGCTTTTGGTGGACATGAGGATTATTACACCCAGCAGCATCTATCAAAATATAAAATGCGCAAACTCCTGAAACTACCAATTTCACTTAAAGAAATCCATCATGGTCCAGGCGCAGTGGCTCATGCCTGCAATCCCAGCACTTTGGGAGGCCAAGGTGGGTGGATCACCTGAGGTCAGGGGTTTGAGACCAGCCTGGCCAACACAGTGAAACCCTGTCTCTACTAAAAATACAAAAAAAAAAAAAAAAAAAAAAATTAGCCGGGCATGGTGGCATGCACCTGTAGTCTCAGCTACTCAGGAGGCTGAGGCAGGAGAATCACTTGAATCTGAGAGACAGAGGTTGCAGTGAGCCGAGAGGCAGGAGAATCGCTTGAATCTGAGAGACAGAGGTTGCAGTGAGCCGAGATCGCACCACTGTACTCCACCCTGGGTGACAGAGCGAGACTCTGTCTCAAAAAAAGAAAAGAAAGAAAGAAATCCATCATGAAACACTCCTAAGTGCTGTCAATGGCCTGTCACCAGTATGTTTACGGCAGCACTGTCTGTAATGAAATTTGGAAAGGACTTGAACAATGATCAATAGGCAAATAGAACAAGATCACCCAGCACTCTCAAGCAGTCCAAGAGAGGAGAGTCCTCCGCCCACACGGGGAGATTCCCAAGACATGCTGCCACGTGGGGAAGCAGGCTGAGGAACAGGACACATCAAATGCTCTTACTACATACCAAAACAAGAAAAAAATCTACACATACACGTATACCAGAAAACACATTTTAAAGACCAAGGAGGGTCAGAAGTAAACTCTCTGGAAGAGGGGAGGCCAGTCAGGACAGTCAACAGAGGAGGACCGCTCCTTTCCAAGCACTTCCTCACCTTCTGGATTCTTTACCATGTGCAGGTGTTCACAAAAGATGTGTGGATGTTCTAAAGGACGAGCAGAACTCTAAAACCAGGAGCCTAGCATGGGTCTAGCCCAGGAAATGGGAGCTCCTCCGGCCAGAGCTAGCCCTGAAGCCCAGGCAGAGGCCAAGAGGCCGCTCAGGAGGAAGGTGAGCAAGCAGGGCAGGGAGGTCAGCACACGGAGCAGGCTGACCCCGGGGAAGTCGGGCCTTGCCTCACCCTCACTCCCGCAGGGATAGGACCAGCAGCACCTGGTAGGGGATGAGGAGTCCTGAGGCAAGAAGATGGATCTGGGGTCTCAGGTCTTGTTTGGAAGCCCCTCCCCGAGCACAGGGCATCACAAAGAGCTGAGAAGTGACAGATGCAGATGGCACCCAGAGCCAAGGGCCTGAGGGTCCCAGGAGGAGACAGGTGTGTGGGGAGCAACAATGGCACATGCAGGCACATAGAGACTGCTCCTGGTCTGGGATTTTGTCCATGGCCTTGGGACAGATAAAAGACAATAAGCTCAGGCATCCTCTGAGATTGGACCTAGAGCCAGGGCCTCCAGATCCAGCCATCCACGCTCCCCAGCCTCTGGGCTCACCAAGGTGTTTGGTGCTAAGATGCCCCCGGGCTCCTGACTCTGCCCATTTTAGTAGGAAGAGGAGTAGGGGGAGGAACAGAGGTGCCCACAGTGAAGGTAGACAATGACCAAGGCCAGCAGTGCACAAAGGAGGGTGTGGGTGACCCTGGACACCCTGTAACCAGGGAAAGCTGCACACTGCCCAGGAGACTTCCACAACCACCAGCAGCAGCATCCCCCAAATCAAGAGATCTTTCAACTCAAAGAAAAAGATCTTCCACTCGAGAAAGAAAAACCAGGAAATTCTGACCCAGAACGGAAAATGATGCGCCGAGCAGTGGCGACGGAAAGAAAAGGTATCAAGGAATCCGACGTCTGCCAAATGCCGCACGGCTACCGGGCTCTTCCGCAAAAGCAAACAGGGTGCCCTTTTGTTCCTGAGGTTTCAAAACAACATCAAGAATTTGTTTCTAAGTGGAGTGCAGGCTATCGCCATAGAAACCGCAGAGACTCTGTCTTGCTGGTGTGACGCACAACCTGTCCAGAGCCTTCTGTTCAGAGCTTCTGAAAATTCCCGAGCCAGTACCTTCCAACGGCTTTTTTCATACCTGAACTTCAGGAACTTCCTGAGGCACCTTCTGGGGGCACCTGTAACTGCATTTCAAGGCTCTTACCGACGCTTCCCTACCCGTCCATGATGCTTCCGAAGGTTGACACCTTGATTTCAGCCTCATGGTCCTGGACCTACCATCTTCCATCGTTTTTGAAAAAGTAGAACCCAGCAATATTTCTTAAAAATGAAAAATGTCAATCCATTCCACTCCTATCACATCCTAGTCTAATACCAAAATAATCTATAAAAATCATATTCTCATGAGTCACGTAGCAATCAATTTTGAAAAACCAGTGACAACACAGATTAATTTTAAACCAAAGGAAACAGGATTTAACTAGTCAAATTGGAAACCTGACCATCATTTCAGTATCAAAAATGTTCTCTAATTGTCCAGTCCAATGAACAAACTATCCCAATAGCGTCTACACTGGAATCAATCACGAGATTATCATATGTACCAACAACCTAACTTCACGACATTGAAGGCAGCTGCCACTCTCCATCGGGCTTCAGATACGAGATTCAGGCACGTATGTAAGTTTTCTACAGGATGGCCAGCTCAACAAATGGCACCGCAGAATTATCATTTTAAGTGATACATTTCAGTAACCAAGTAGGTTATTAAATAAAACAGTAATTGTATTAAATGTAGAAGAGAGTTTATTCATAGTGCTGAAAGTAACTATTCTGGAGTTAAGAGAAAGAACATGAGTAACACTCAGATTTGGCACATCTATACAGGAACATATTTGGCAGCTAACAGTTCGCCCAAATGTCTTACTAATCTGTGAAAATACTTCTTTCAAATCAATGGCTTCCTTTGTAAAGAAAGCAGAAAACAAGGCCTCCTGTAAATGGATATCGCTATGTGAACCACGCACACAGAATCAGGTAAAATCTCAGTAACTGGAGTCTTACTTTCTAACCTTTAATCCAGAGACAAATATCCCCAGCTTTTTAAAATTCCAGTAAAATACAGACCTAAAATGGCAATCCATTTTAATATGCAAAGGCTTATGCAAATTATATATGCAAATACTGGATCCTATCAATAGCCAACAAATCCCTCATGAAAAACTAGCCTCAGATTAGGTCCAGCACACAGAAAATTATCTAAGAACCACAAAAAGAAAAACCATACACACAAAAATGAAAAATTAAAAACTTGTCCCAGAGACGAGGACACACACACAAAAAAACACTTATCAAATAAAACTTAAATGCTGCAAGCATTTAAAAGAAAGTCTAAACTTATGAAATAATTCAATGTGCCCATGATGAAAATGCAGACTAAGAATGATGCAAATCAAACTGCAAGCCACAGTTTCCTTTAAGAGCTGACTGAGCCTAAGTCATACAAGGAAGTCAATCCTGAAAGCAGAGAGAGAGGAGTTGCTCTGGAACATCCTGCACCGGCGTGATATGGCTTGGACATCCGCCGCCTCCAAACCTCATGTTGAAACCGATTCCCTATGTTGGAGGTGGGGCCTGATAGGTCGTGTCTGGGTCATGGGCGTGGGTCCCTCAAGAATGGCTTGGTGCTGCCATTACAATAATGAGTTCTCATTCTGAGTTCACGCGAGATCTGGTGGTTTCAGAGTGTGTGGCACCTTCCCTTCTCTCTCTTGCTCCCACTCTTGCCATGGGACACATGGGCTCCCCTTGACCTTCCACCATGATCCTAAGCTTTCTAAGGCTTCACAGGAAGCAGACGCCGGCACCATGCTCCCTATACAGTCTGCAGAACCGTGGGCCAAAATAAACCTCTTTTCTTTATACATTGCCCAGTCTCAGGTATTCCTTTACAGAAACACAAGAACGGACTAACATGCAATGCACTAACAGTGCCCCGTGCATTCCGCCTCCAGGTGCGCTCAGGCGGCCCCGCCCACCACTGCCCTGGCAGGAACAGGACAGGGCCTGCTATTCTAAGCAGCCACCAATGCCAGGGCCAATGGCAAAGTGCCCGTGGATGAGAAGCTTTGGAGATGGTTTCTGCAGATGTCACCAGTTGAACAAGGAAGGACTCCTTAAGGAAAGGACAGGCTTTGGGCTCTATGTAGAGGTCCTCAAAATGTGGCGCCCATAGCACTCCTCAAACAGTGAGACGGCCAGTCCTCCAGCACCTGCCCTCCTCCGCAGACCTCTGCCTTTGGCGCCAACACCGTGCAAAGCACCAGCACCATGGACACCTGCTCACCCCATAGGCCTGTACCTTGAGTGAAGAAGCTGTGCAAAGCCTCAGTAATGTCACTACCTGCTCTTCCCATAGGTCTCTGCCTTTAGTGCCAACACTGTGCAAAGCACCAGCACCACTGCTACCTTCTCACCCCGTAAGCCTCTGCCTTCAGTGCCAATATTGTGCAAACGGCCAGCACCTTCACTACCTGCTCACCAGGCCCATCACCTCACCTTAGCTGAAATAGAGAGCATGCATTCAACTGTGTCCTTGACAGCCCACTCTCCTGTGTCACCTGAGCCCTGTGTGCTGGAGCTCAGTGGAGAGCAGCCCCAGACGGGGGTCCAGAGCCTACAGCCCCACTCTCTGGGCCCCAGCACCAATGAAATTCATGGATCTTTCCACAGCCTCTGGCCTCCGAAGGCTACCAGGCCCATGGCCCTCTGTACTGAGGTGGGAAACCATCCAATGGCCTGAACAACCTCTCTAGGAAGCCTGCCGTGACAGTCCGGGGCCTAAGCAGGACCCCATGCCCAGGGTCACTCGATGTTAGCATCACTCTCTACTGGGAACGGGCTTAGCCAGCTTCTGCTCCTGGTCCACAGTAACAACGGTTCAGAAACAAAGGCCCCAGACACAGCAACTCGGAGCCTCAGCTCCAACAGGAGGCGTGCAGGGTCAGAAGAAGGGAAGAAGAAGGGAAGAAGAAGGGAAGAAGGCGACTTCCCCGAATCCTCACTCCATTAAGTCTGACAACACCAGAAGCGACACCCGGCCGCACGTCCTGAGTGGCAACAGCACTGAAATCCACAAGTGCAGCACCCTCCACTGAAGACTCTGTAGGCTCCCGAGATGCTCCCATTAAATACTAACTGTAAGGCCAGCCTCTGCTGTGACTGCTGGTCATCCTGTTTCTGTGATCAGACAGGAAGATCTCTAGAGTCTAGACATCCAGTAACAAGGACTACTGAGCGCTGAGTACTCCTGTGCAAAACTACCCACTCCTGAATACATTTCTCCACGTAGTTCGCTGTCAACTCTGAAGAACAAGATTCATCAAGGTGCAGCTCCAGCCACTGTTCTTAGCGTGAGTCCTGCGGGGCCCTCTAGAAAAAGAAAGTCCGGCCCCCGCCTTCAATGAGATGGCAATTCCAGGACGCCTGACCCAAGGCGGATGCTGGGGACACAGAGGTTCATTCTGCCTGAAAAGAACATGTCCAGGCTAGAGAGGGGCGCAACGGGGAGGAATGGGGCTAGCCTGAGGCCCAGGTTTGCATTCCACCCTGGGTGCTGCATCGCGGCTGGATGCTCAGGTCTTGTGGAGGAGACATGGTAGCCTTGAGTCTGGGCATAGCTGTCGAGGCACAGCAAGGTGGAGAGGGGAGAAGACGGGCAGGTGCCAGAGCTGAAATGTATACAGAGCTGGGAGCCTCCTCGGCTCGCAAGGAGGAACACCCAAGGGCTGAGCAGAAGGGTGGGTATCTGTGCTTTAAGCAAACGCCTAGTGAAGTATTGAGAAGGGATGGGCTTAGACGCAGCACATCACAGATACAGGAGGGTGACAACACAACCAACATGGGAGGGTGCAGAATCATCAGTCAGAATGACTGGAATCTCCCGGACAGCTCAGCAGCAAGGCACCCTCTCAGGGTGACACAACACGTGCAGGGTGCCGTGTCCCCAGCTCCACAGGGGTGCACACGGCTCCATGGCATCACACCTCTCCTGGCCGGGAAACCCCACCGTGAGCACCAGCACCTTTTCTCACAGGTGCACAGACCCCTCAGCAACGCCTGACCCAGCCCAGCACCTGCTGCTCCGGCTGCTGCTGTCCGTTCTTCCAGCTGGTCAGGAACTGACGGCTCGGAGTGAAATCAGACCTCCCTCTTTACCAGGAGCGATCCTGCCTGATCCGTGAGATGCCCTATCTCGTGGGAACGGGGTGCAAAAAGCAAATTCAGGTGTTTCTGTTCACTGTTGATAGATGAAATCTACAAAGAGGAGCCCTTCCATTTTAAGCCAGAGTAACAAGTTCAAGTCACACCTGGGAGGACCGAGCGCCACTTCTTCACGACACGGCAACAGTGACATTCACCCAACAGGTTCAGGGCTGAAAGTCGTATCCAGCACCACCCCTCCTGCAGACTGGAAAATGCTAAATCTAGCAGGGAAAGGAGAATTGAAGTAAAGAAGTTTAGCATAATAGGCAAAGAAAGAAAAGGCTGAAATCTGTTCCATCCGATAAGAATCTGTAAACGCATCCATTGGCACTGGAGTCCGAGAATATTACGAACTTCTCTTTCAGTGAACATGCACTGAATGTCTATCCTAAGTAACTTCCCACGTGGCAGGAAGGAAACTCGGCCCACCCCACAGGACTTCTGCACAGGGTACCATGGCCGTGGCTAGGGGGCATCCTGGCCTGCGTACAACACGGGTACAGGTACAGATGCAGAATCTGAACCATCCTGGGACTATGCATTCCTGCCCCTCGTGGACACACCAGGAAGGGGACCCTTTCCCAGGCTGGACGCTGGACGCTGGACGCTAACAGGAAGAGTGTGTGTGTAGGATACCCACAGTGCGCCAGGCACAGACAGGAAACGCAGCGAGGACAGCAGCTTCGGTGGGAATCACAGCCCCCCACCCCGCCACTGCAAGGCAGGACACTGCAGATTCCCAGGGGCTGAAGAACTTATAATACCACGCTGTGACTTGGTGACTAACAGATAATTAAAATCCACGTGTCTGAGTCCAAGCTTATGTGCCCTCCACCGATGATGTGCCGTCTTTCAGCAGCGCATACATCATTCGGCATAGGACAAAAGCCTGCCCTGAGCCCTGGATTCCTTACTGATAAAACGGGAGGACAGAATGGATACCTCTTAGTTCCCTCCCACCTCAAAAATTCTATGATTCTATCTTGAGTCAAAAAAGAAAGAGAAAACACGTCGAGTGTTTGAATTTTCCTAGCAAACCAAAATGTCTGCCTGATGTTCGTTTCACGGTACCGAGTACGTACATCCCACATGTTATTTCTCAGTGGCGGGAAGAAAACCCCAGAGTATAATCTCTAGAGTCTTAACGCCTTTCACAGTCTAATAAATTCATTCTGGAAGGTCACAAAATGTAGCACTCTGTTCAAGCAAATATCAGCATGCATGCCATGCATAGATTATCAACGCTGAAAGAATCAGAATACAATAAAACGTATTTAGGAGACACTACTCTCCTCATAATTTAATCTTCCTCTGGTAACTCGGGAAGCACACGAGGACACCCAGGGCCGTACGAACAATCACCGTCGTGTCCACGTGTGCGGGAGCGCGGATTCGGAGTGGACTCCGGTTGCTAAGATGCTGACTACATCACAAGGCATTCTGCATGTGACTGTCAACTACATCTGAATATTTCTCTGGAAGAACACTGCTGCATTTTTAGACTAAACAACAATTTATTATCAGGGTTTTCCAACTCATACTTTACTCCCAACGAAATAAACTCCTCAGAACTCAGTACAGGGTAAAGCCATGGAGGGTGTCTTGGCTCCAGGTAGAGCCCTTAAGGGCCCTCTGCGGGGCACACGGTGCCAGCTCTTCCGAAGCCTGCGATCAGCCTGCAGCTTGTGACCTCGGTCTCTGTTCTTCTGAGTTTCTGTCTCACCAGATTCCCACTCTGGTTTTGTTCTCTGGCTCATCTGGTTAAACACCCCAGGGAGCCCTGTGGGGCCTGGCACGGGCCACATGGCAGACAGCAGCACTCACTTTTTGGGGGCACCTGACTTCGGGACGGCCTGTCACCCCTGCACTTCAGAAGCAGTAAAGCAGTCTATGTGTGAACATTTATTAGATATTACGCAAGAGGAGCCCGGGGCTGCGGCGCGATGAAGGAACTGGGCCGAGTCCAGCCGAGTGAACCTGTCAGGATACTAAGGGGAGCTGGCCTGGTGGTTTTTACCTTTACCCATTCTGCAAGCTCCTGTTTAACAGAGGGTCCCAATGCCACCGAGACCCCTCAGAATGAGCACATCCCACACCTCCAGGCCGTGGAGTGGCGTTTGCCATGAAATTGTTCCCAGCCGTGTGTGCTTTCCTTCCCCCAGCTAAACTGGATGCTATTCCCGCCTACACTTCGAACTTCCCCTGAATGAACGCACTTCACTCGTTTTCCCTCCTCCTTGGTCCACAACCTCTTTCTTTGAATCATGTTGAGCCTCCCACGGGACCCACAATGAAGCATGTGTGAGGACAAGAGCTCTTCCCAACCCAGGACTCGGCTTCAGAGGGAGCCTTGCCCATGGTGCGTCCGAGCCAGGACACCACCAGGCTTCAGAGGGAGCCTTGCCCGCCGTGCGTCCAAGCCAGGACACCGCTGAGTCCCCGAGAGACTCAGCATCGCGACTGGATTCGGCTGCAAAGTCAATGTGCGAAGGCACTGTGAGAGCTCCTCCTGCTCTACCTTGAGGAAACGCTTAGAAGAAGTACCATATAAAGGCTGTCCACGCCCAGCAGGCTTGGCTACACAGGGAAACACCTCTCCCAGCTCACCCCCTCTTTCCATTCTCCCTTCTGCTGGCCAGATTCACCCTCAATCCTATTTCAACGGGTGAACGCATCCTCCAGGCCAGGTGCAATGGCTCACGCCTGGAATCCCAGCACTCTGGGAGGCTGAGGTGGGTGGATCGCTTGAGCCCAGGAGTTCAAGATCACCCTGGACAACATGGCAAAACCCCATGTCTACCAAAAAAAATACGAAAATTATCCAAGTGTGGTGGTCACCGCCTGTAGTCCTAGCTGCTCTGGAGGCTGAGGTGAAAGAATGGCACAAGCCCCGGAGGTGGAGGTTGCAGGGAGCTGAGATTGTGCCACTGCACTCCAGCCTGGGTGACAGAGCGAGACCTGTCTAAAACACACACACACACACACACACACACACACTCTGTCTCTCACCCTCCCTAAGCTATTCTAATTGCTGTCTGTAGTTCTATTAGAAAGAAGGAAGGATGGTTGTGGAACCTCTGTGCAGCTGCACAACTACAGCCTGGCCTTCCTCACAGCCAGCGCACCAGCACGGACAGCCAGCCAGCCTCCAAGCACGAGCTCGGCAAATACCTTACGGCAAAAGCCTGAGTGTGGTTGGTGATGGTGGAAAGAAGATGGGCTCTAAGGACGGGACTATTGGGCTGCAGGGCGGCAGTGAGGCAGCCAGCCAGGGGATGGGAACCAGGAGACACTCTGAAGGTAGATCCATTTCCTCCTTTAATTACCTTTCCTTCCCTTGACCATTTTTTTCTTCTTTAAACACTCTTTCCTTGATTCTTCAAATTGCATATAATACCAAGGCAACTGTTCCAACCACTCTTTTTATTCTCTTAAGTTGAGTCATATAATTTGCCATTATGTTGATCAAAAACAGTTGAACACAATTGTCCCTTGTGGGACTTCCCCCAATTCCAGGCCTTCCCCCAATACCGAAATCCAGGATGCTCAAGTCCCTGGTGTAAATACCTGCATGTAACCTAACCGCATCTCTCGTACACTGTAAATCATCTCTAGATTACATATAATAATGCAATGTAAATGTTCTATAAATTCTGCTGTGTTTAGGGAATAATAACAAAAAAAAGGCCTGTATATGTTCAGTACAGAAACAACCATCTATTTTTTTTTAATATTTTCAGGCTGTGGTTGGTTGAACCCAAAGATGCGGAATCCACGGATACAGAAGACCAACTGTACTTCTAACTTCCCACAACGTCATCTAAAACTTGAGGCTGTCCCATCTATTGAGTCGCAGTGAGTATCTAAAAAGTGAGGGTGGGTTCAACAGGACGGAATATGGATTTTACATGACAGATATTAGCATAACAAGAAATGGTGAAAAACTGAAGTAGTAAAATTAGTCTTGAATGGTATGCAGCTAAACGGTGGACTGTGCATTACGAGTACCTCAGAGTATCTGCTGTGGCCTGGGCAGCAGGCAGCCCAGTCAGGCACTTCTCAGGATGGCATGAACTCTGAGAGGAAGTCTTCCAGAGACGTGCAGACTCTCTGCGTGCTTCTGTTATTCCTGAATCGCCTAAATGCTTTCTGAGCAGAATTCTATTTCGGCCCATACACTGAAGGTTTATATGTCTCCTTGCAAAGCAATATTCGTTTTTCCTTAGTGATGGTTTCTAAGCTCCCTGAGCTTCCTTGTGTTTGGGAATGTGGGAAATGTTGATTTTTATAAACTCCAATTAGATGCCCTTTCACCCCTCTTTCCTACTAAAAATATTAATTTTTTGTGAAGTCCAAAAGCGGACTTTCTGTTCATGTCACGTCCCTTTCTCAGTGGAAGATTTAAATCTAGTAACATATTCCCAATGACTGGCTTTTTTCAGAATTTTGCACTTCTACTATTTTAAGTCAATAATGAGAGCTGCTGCGACCAAGTCTTATACGGGGATAAAAGTAACGTGAATATCGGAACTTTCCAGAGGAATAGATGGCAACATTCAACTGAGAAAACATGTTCCATAAAAAAAAGGAGAGGAGTTTCTTTCAGTTAATCTAATAATGCAAATTATTTCCAGATCCAGAAACAGCATTCAAATCAATTCCTAGATGTCAAAGAAAATGTTCGGGTAAAATTATGGCACAACTGGGTTTTACTGGAATGGTCGCATAGACCTGAATTCTAATTTCAATTCTGCTCCCACAGGCAGGCTGGCTGCTGCTTATGAGAACTACCATTATCTTTCGTTCCTCAATTTCTACATAGCTGCTCTACCTAACAGTGCTAACCAATCATCCCATCAGAGTTCTGAGAATTTAAAATAACCTAATGCTCAAAGAACTAAGTCATCTTTTTAGTAACAGGAAAGGCAGACATTTTCCAAAGTTGCATGTATTTTTTCAGAAAAAGAAAGGAACGCCGCAGATTTAAACGTTAAGATTCAGAATACCCAGTTTCTTTTCCAGGCTAGCCCTGTGAAAGACCTGGGCCAAATCCCACAAATCGCAGTGTTTTGAGAGTAGTTAAATCGATGGAACATGGTCTCTCTCCTTAAGGAATACCCACGAATTAGTAATTTGTTGCTACACTAGACTGTTAAAGGGGCTGTTGTAAGTGAAAAATTTGTGTTTTTAGGTAGAAAGATACTGTCCTTTGGGATTACGGAAAGTGACCCACATACACCTAACAAGGCTCTTGCATGTTTTATGCCTCTGTCGCACCATAAATTTCTGTCCTCTCTCAATAAGCTGAAATATCCTATTTATTCTATCACCAACTGTTCGTTACATTCAACTATGATATATGTCTTGTTACAGAATCAGCTGAGATCTATATTAACTTTCTCAAAAAGTTACATATAGAGAAAAATATACATAATGTCTTTAAGACATAAATAGCAGGCTCTAGGGCCAGGCACGGTGGCTCACACCTGTAATCCCAGCACTCTGGGAGGCCGAGGCGGGTGGATCACAAGGTCAGGAGATTGAGACCATCCTGGCTAACATGGTGAAACCCTGTCTTTACTAAAAAATACAAAAAATTAGCCGGGCAGGGCGGCAGGCGCCTGTAGTCCCAGCTACTTGGGAGGCTGAGGCAGGAGAATGGCGTGAACCCAGGAGGTGGAGTTTGTAGTGAGCCGAGATCGCACCACTGCACTCCAGCCTGGGGGACAGAGTGAGACTCAGTCTCAAAAAAAAAAAAAAAAAAAAAAATCAGTCTCTAAAATTTAATGAGCCTGAAAAGAAAAAAGAGTATCTTCCAATTTATGATGGAAATCATTTGATCTTTCCAACTTCTTTATTTCTAAAAGCACTACTGGATTAGCTTTTTATGAATCATGTGACCACCATCATAATCAATGGGGTGAGTGAGGCCCAAGAGCTTTTCCAAATATTAAGAATATTTCTCTTCAAAGTGGAAAAAAAATAAAAAAACCCATAGTACTAGCCCAATATTTTATCCAGCATGTGCTCCAAAAAGTGCCGGAACATAACCAGTAAAATCTATATTTATAAAAATAAAAAAAGAATACCAAGAATTAAACTTAAAAGACGTCAACCAAGTGTCATGAGGGGGTCAACCCGGTTTCACATGACAAATTATTCAAAGAATCCAAACATGTTCACTGAATGGTCACTGCATTTTCAGAGAAGGCCATGTTCTCCTGTTTCTCCCACGGGGACCAATGACGAAGAAATGAGAAGTTCAAATTCGCATTACTGAAGACTCATTTACCTATGTAGACACTCACAACCTGGGCATGGATTCAGCACAGGTTTTGCCACAGGAGAAAAGACTTGCCTTCTACATATTTGTTGACTCAATATGCATTTCAGTGTAACAGACCCTCATATAACACACTGCATAAGACTGTAATAAACTCTGTCCAGGTTTGGCCAAATCTCTAACAAGGAAAAATGACACTGTCTTTTGTTTTGTTGTGAAATAATATAGCATAGCAGTCATCTTCTTCACCACAGAATATAAAGAGCCCTGCCGCCGGCTTTGATTTCTAATACTCTTGAAAGTCCAGGTAAAAAGCAACAGTCAGGAACAGCGTTGCAGAGAAGGGAAAAACATCTTTGGCTTTGTGGAGAAACATGCAAGTTCTATCACTGAAACATCACTTTCCACTTAAAACAATTACGCAAAGCAAAAAATAATAAAGAAAATATCAAAATGTTTAAAATTTATAGAAAGTAGGAGAATTATGAAAACAAAGTTAGCCAAGCATCTTTAAATATTTACATGGCTGCTATGTGGAAAGTAATCTGTTCCAATTAACTGTCTCTAAACCCACAGGGTTACTTGAATCCAAGGAGATTAATTATAACTGCACACCAATTTGAAGACAGTCTTCTACACAGCTAGAGGAAATTGAGAGAGAGAGAGAGGGAGAGAGAGAGAGAGTGTGTGTGTGTGTGCGCGCGCGCGCGCATCGTATGGTGAGAACTGGGTCTGAGGCAGAAAAGGGAGGGGAGGGAATTTGTCTCAGAAGGGATCCATGATGGTGTTCTTTGCTCAGAAATTAGGATTACAGATGCTCAGGTGAGACCATCAACCCTAGAGGTCAAAGGTGTGTGTATGCATACACTGAAAGGGGCTGCAAGGGGCCCTGATGGGTGTCTGTATCTGCACTCAGCAGTGCGAGCTCCAGGTCCATACTGGGGATAGATTCCTGGGTGTGGAGTCACCTGGGCACAGGGACCCTGGGCAAGGGCACAAGGCCGCCTGGGCGTGGAGTCCTGAGGCCCAGTGTCACCTGAGCATAGGTCTAGCTGGGTAACGGGCTAATGAGCGAGGCTACCTGATTATACGTTTACCTGGGAGCAGGAACCCCCTGAGCCTGGGATCCCAGGACCTGGGCCACCTGGGTACACTTGCTCACCTGGTACAGGTTCGGGGGCGCCCTCCTCACCGCTGTCTTCGGCAGCCTCGTCCGCCAGGCCAGAGCCTGGGGAGTCGGCAGCGGCACAGGCGGAGCCGGGGCTGCTGGGCTGGGAAGCCGAGTCACCCTCACTGAGTGATCCGCAGCGGGCCCGCGCCGCCCGGTCCCCGTCACTGTCCCTGTCGCGGCGCGCGCGGCGATGCACGCGCGAGTGCAGCACCATCTGATGATAGGTGCGGAAGATCTTGCCGCACTCGAAGCACTCGGAGGACTTGCCCTGGCCAGTGGTGGCTGCGGCCCTGCGGTTGGGGCGCGCGGCCGAGCGGGGATCGAGGTGGCCAGTGGGCGCTGGATCCCCAGGCCCAGTCGCGCGCTTACGCGGGGGCCCCTGCGCGGCCGGTGCGTCCTGCTCACGCTTGCGCTTCTCCTGGCTCACCAGGACGTACTCGCGCCTGTCCTTGTCGAAGGCCACGTCCCCGGCCAACGCCTCGTCCCAGGCCCCATACTTGAGGTACTCGGCCGGCTCGGCCACCTTGCCCCGCGTGGCCAGCTGCCAGGCCTGGTAGCTGTTGACCGGGTCCAGCTCGGCCACCCGCCGTCCGGCCTGTGCGCCTGGGCACGCGTCGCCGGCCGCAGACGGCCTCAGGTTCAGGCACTGGAGGAAGAACTGCTTGGTGTCCGGGGGCCCCTCCGCCCCCTCCTCGGCCGGGGCGCGCGTGCGGCTGGCCTCGACCCGGCGGTGGATGGCGTTGTGGGCGTTCAAGCTGTCCAGGTTTGTAAACAGGTTCCCGCACTTGGCGCAGACCTCGTAGAGGCTCAGGCCGGCGACGATCACCTCCTCCTGGACCACGTTGTTGATGGTGGCGATGGGGTCCAGCTCACTCTTGGGCCTGTTCCTGCTGCCTGTCTTGGGGCCGTGCGCCTTCATGTGGTTCTTGAGGAACCAGGGCTCCTTGAACCTACGGCCGCAGATGTGGCAGCCGTGGTCAAAGGAGCCCCGGTGCTTCTTCATGTGCGCCTTCAGGAACCAGGTCTGGCTGAAGGCCTGGCCGCACACCTCGCACGGGAACTCCCCGGGGCTCAGCTCGGGCTTGCCGTTCTCCACGCAGGCCCCGCCGCCGCCGGGCCCCTGCGCGGTGATGTGGTCCCTCTCGATGTGGCTCAGCAGCGACTCCTCCCGCAGCGTCGCGTAGCTGCACAGCCTGCACTTGAACGGCTTGTGCGCTTGGTGCACGTGCAGCTCCAGGTCCTTCTTACGCTCGAACTGGCTCTTGCAGAAGGAGCACTGGGCTGCGGCCTTCGCCTCCCCGGGGGCGCATGCGGACCCCTCCGCCCCCTTCTTGCTGCTCCGCAGCAGGACCCTGCCGCTGTCGGCATGCGAGGCCCCGTTCAGAACCCTGGCGCCGTCGGCCTGTGAGGCCCCGTTCAGCAGCCGGTTGCAGGCCGAGGCACTCTTGGTGGGGCTGGCGCAGGCGTCCAGGCCCTCGGAGGCGCGCATCTCGCCCAGCGGCGCCTCACCCGCCTCTGGCTCGTGTCCCTGAATCAGAGTCCCCGTGCGGTGGCTCCGGATGTGAATCTTCAGGTTGCCCTTCTGGGAAGCCCGGTGGTCGCAGTAGGGACACTTGTAGGGCTTCTCGCCCGTGTGCTTGCGCATGTGCTGCGAAAGCGAGCTCTGGAAGGGGAAGCTCTTGCCGCAGATGCAGCAAGTGTGGCACGTAGCCTTGTCCCCATCCACCTCGTGGCCCCGGCCGGCCCTGGTGGGGCTGGGGCCTCGCCTCAGCTCCATCTCGGCCTCTCTGTTGCGATCCATCCGAAGGACGGGCGCGGCCGGTGGTGGTGGCACAGCTTTCTCTCGCGCGGGCTGCAGGGACCGTCCTATCTCTCCATGGTCAGAAGAGGCAAAAGACGGGCCAGCTCCCAGGAGGTGCACCTTCTACATCGGGGGCGCAGCAGCTGGCAGCCAGCACCTAAAACAGAGAGGGAACATCATCAGCAAAGCTCCTGGCGAAGAGGGCACCGGCATGGCTGCGGGAACCCCCACACGCTCCCCAAAACATACCCATCCAACGCACACTAAGAAAAGGGGCACCAACACCACTTCAAACAGAGGCGAGAGTAGCCGCTTTCTTTATTAAAAATCAGCATGTTAATTATCAATAATGAATTGTGTTAAATCATTAACATAAATAATTGTTAATGATTGTGCACCAAAATAATTATCTATTCCCAACAAGGCATCGAATCTTTAAGGAGAGACTGTAGTACCAGAGTGTGTAGGAGTGTGAGGAATACAAGCTACTCTGCAAGACCATGTGGGAATCAGGGACAGAGGGAAGCAAGGTTTGGGAAAAGCCCAGTTCCTGGGCTGATGGAAGGTGAGCTGCACAGGTGGTGACAACAGTTGATGGCACTTCACAAACAGTCACATGCCACTTAGCCAATGGGATACGAGCTGAGAAATGCATTGTTAGGCGATTTCGTCCCTGTGCAGACATACTACCGTGGACACATATACACCCCCAGATGGCACAGCCCACAACACACCTAGGCTATATGGTGAAGCCCATTGTTCCTAGGCTACAAACCCATACAGCGAGCTACTCTACTGAAGGCTGTAGGTAAGTGTAACACAATGGCAAATTACAGCACTGTAATGCAATGGCACCACTGTAGTATATGTGGTCCAACACTGGCACATCCCTATGCAGTGTGTGCCTGTATATAATTGTGTGTAGACGTTAAAGAAACGAGTCTTTTGCTAAGAGCACAGACGACTTCATAAAGGAAAAACAACACGGTGTGGAAAGGACGCCCTGAGCTCCCGAAGTGCCAGCTCCAGGACCCTGCGACTGAAGCCGTCCTGCCTGACTCTACTTCTGTGTGCGCTTGACCACGAGACTAGTTACACATCAGCCCCTGCTGGCCGTGGTGCCTGCCGCCCCTTAGACAAAGCCCGTTCTCTGGCCTGGCTCATAATCGCCTTTCCTTCTGGGCTTTGTGCTTTCTCCCCTGGTCCCCTGCCCACTCTCCCCAAAAAGGAACCTCAGGCTTTGGCACAGGACTGAGTGCTGATCCCCAGATGGGCTGAAGAGCCCCATCCCCAACCTCCTGAGACCATGCGGCCTCTCCTCTCTGCCCCCCACTATGCCACAGGTCAAATTCTCACAGCATCCTCCTAGTAAGGGTGGGTCTGCTCCCAGAGATTGTGCCCAAGCCTGAAAACAGCATCAACTACCCTGCATGCCCACTGCCACCTGCATGCCCATCCCACCCACCAGAGTGTGAGGAGGGCAGAGGCCCGCTCCCTCCAGGCACACAGGCAAAGGGCAGCCTGCCAGAGTGTACCTGTGTCCAGCACAGAACGGGCCCCCACCAAGGACGGGGGATGCATGAATCAAAATGCTTGTATCCAACCAGAGGCCTAAATGGTGCAAGGAGAAAAGCAACTCTTCAGTAAAAACAGGAATCCCACCTGACACAGGGTAAGGGAAAGAAGCAGAATGATGAGCCAGTTAGGAAGGATATGAGAGATGCCGAGTCTCCCAGATCAGTGCTTGAGTGTGTTCGAGAGGGAGGGGCTGCACAGACAGCTCCCCAGGGACAGGCTCTGCTCATCCGCTCATCTCTGTACAGAATACATCCATTTCCTGCTTCCAAGGGCCCAGAGAGGGTCTCCCTTCCGGGGCCGGCTCCAGACCTGCACAGTGAGGCACCCAGACGGGCGATGTTCTGAAAACCCAAGTGACTTCACACAGAAAGGAAGCGTGTTTTTATAAACCTACAATCTCACACACACTAAGAACTCCGACTTAAACATCTATAAAACCCAAAGCAGCTCCGAATTTCTGGCTGAGAAACACACAACACATCCACACACAGCTTCTGTGCAAAGATGACAGGGTCTCCCTGGAAAAGACCTGGGGTGGCAGGTCCCTGTTTGCTCTGAGTTTTGCAGCCTGGAAGGTTTTCACAGAAGCAGATGGGACGCAGAAAAGAACACTGATCATAGACCTGAGGGGGTGAAGGGGCGTGAGCTAAAAAATCAGTGTCGGGTGTCAAGCGTGTCCCGTGTCCCCAAACCTCCCCCACGGGGGGTTTGGGATTCTGAGCATTTTGTATTAATACTTCAACTCCCGAGGGCCCAGACAACAGCAAGACAGCAGCCTCCCGAAAAGACCCCATGCTGTACCCTCTCGCAGGCAGATACAGCGCCAGGTAGAAACCTTACCAAGAATTACAGGCTTCACAATGTCTTTCTAGAAAGCCCCCTGCTGACAAGCTTTGGAGGCACCTAAGGAAACAGGCGCAGCCTCAGCAGCAAATGAAAAGCAGCAACACAGAGGTTCTGCTCCTTCCTCCAGGGACGCACCCAGCACAGCCAAGCAACAGAGCGGGCACGAGAGAGATGCCCGCCCGGAGGAGCCAAAACCCACTTGCTCCAACAAAAAACAAAAATTAGCCAGGCATGGTGGTGCACACCTGTAGTCCCACCTACTCGGGAGGCTGAGGCAGGAACGTCACTTAAACCCGGGAAGCGGAGGTTGCAGTGAGCTGAGATCACGCCACTGTACTCCAGCCTGGGTGACAGAGCAAGACCCCATCTCAAAAACAAACAAAAAAAAAAAAAATTAAAATTTCCCCCAAAACTGGAGAAATAAATAAGCTTACCAAGAAGATTTCTTAATGACCTTTCACTCCAAGCTAATTTAAATGATTTTGGTCTTGGCACACATTGTGGATGGCTGTGTAATGATTTATGATGATTTTACAAGGCAAGTGATCCACAGGAAGCCTTATCTTTCCCCAGGCCCCAGTTCACTCCCCCACAAAAATGCTGAATCTGATATTCAAAGTATGAATGAAGCACACTGTTTATATCTAACTTAGTGACTGGATGTGGTATAAAAACCTTACAGTGTGAACAATCATAGAAAATACGTTTACAGGGAGGAAAAAAAAAACAACTAAAATCCTGGAAATTGGTGGCTCTGAAATAATTTTACAGAATCCCCTAGACCTCCAACGTTTATCTATAAAGGACGTTAAATGTCAAGACAGTTCTCTAGTTCAAGAGAATTAAACTGCCAGAAGCCAGCTACGAAGACAGGATTCGCCGAGGAGGAGCCCAGGCCTGGTCAGGGCCGTAAGAAGGAGGCCTCAAGTGCAGCATGAAGCAAAATGAGATTTGTTCGGTGCAAAGACTCACACCAATCACCAAAACTCTGCGCTCTATGGCTATCGGCTCCTGCCTTCTTTCAGAGCAGCAGCTCCTGTGGGGTCTGCGCCCAGAGAAGCAGCCTCCGTGCCAGACAGCTGTGTGCCAGCAGCTGTGCACCCGTCAGCGTGCAGGTCACAGGGTCACGGCCAACACAGGGTATTCAGTACAAAGTGCACACGTGCAGTTGGGAACCCTGGTCCCAGCCCTCATGCTCCCAGTCACCAGCCACGTGCCTTTCTAGGCATGTCCTTCACACCCTCAACCCGTCCCCTCCTATGTCAGGCACAGAGAAACAAGAAGCAAAAGCCATGTGTCACTGAAGTCCCTTGCAAATGCCTCCTTCTATAAAATCCAGTGACCACCTGAGAGCCCACAACATCCAGACCCCAGGGACATCCAGGCAAACACACACCTGGCACTTAGGCTCCTCTTCTCATCCTAGGCAGCAGCTTGCCCTGCTGGGGCCTTCCAGGAGTGCTGGGGAAACACAGACACTCTCGCTCATGGATCACCAGAGCCCCCAAACACAGCCCCCTCTAGCCCAGCTCAGCAGCACCACCCCAGCATCCTGGACCATGACCACGGCTGAGCAGAAGATGGCACAGTATCAAGCAGCATGGCCCTTGTACATCTGAAAGGGCCTTGTGCCAGCATCGGACCCATCCCATCCTTGCACAGCCTTGAGTCCCCAGTACCCCAACCCTAGCTAGAGCCTGAACCCTGGCCCTCAGGCACCCGGCGACTAGAGAATGCAGTCTCCATTTCCTTCAACTCACTTAAACACTTTCCCCAAAACTTGCAGAGCCCTGCAATTTACAGGCAGACGTTCAAGGAGGAGCATCAACAACGATGCCCTGTGATCAACAAAGCAAGCTCTTCCTTGTCTCCGATCTCCTGCTCACTACCTCTCCGCCTGTCCCATCTTTCAAAAATAAGCCCTGCTATAAATCCCTGTGAGAACTGCACAGGATGTGTTTTTAGAGGACTTAAGAACATTTTGAAGGGAAAGATACATAAATGTAGAAATGGAAAAAGTGCTGAAAAAGTAACCAAGTTAATCCCAAACCGCCATTATCTTAAGGAAACATGAGCAAAGCTGCCTCTGCCCAGGGGTCCATTAAGTGATCCCCTCCTGATGTCCATGGTTGACTAGCAGAGTTTCTCAAACTTTAAAGAAACAGTCAAAAATTAATTCCCTGCAACTAACTCTCCTAAGGGGTTACTCAGTGGCCAAATCGAAAGATCTTTGTAATCATTCTTTTTAGCTGCAGGCAAAAATTGCTATTTAAGACAAGGGCATCCCTTCCAAAAAAAGAACAAGAATGCTGTCCTCAGAGCTTCCAACTTCAAAACACACCATGGGCGGCCGCCCCAATTAGGAGGATTATCAGGACGTCAGCCGCCCTGCTGGCATGATGGGATGTGCTTTAAATCCCGCCAACCCCTGTAAGCCAGGAGGGCTTCGACGGGATGCCTTCTCCACCTTTATCCTGGTCCCTAGTGGGGCGTGCCTCACATAGGAGCAGAGCCGTGTGATAAACTGTTACCCACCTCAGTTCCAGCCACAGACATTTCCATCCTGGGCTGCCCTATTCCACTTTCTCAAACGCACGCCAAATCCAAGTTGTTGTTCCAACTCTCCCTGTAACACATGGGCCTGGAGATAACCAGCCTTATAAAACTTGTGCACGCAAACCTGCCACCCAAACTACAGTGAATACGGCAAAGTTCTGCAACAGCACAGATGTTCGGAGCCAAGCTGGAGGGTACAGCATGTGTCCAGCTGACATGCAATATGGCACCCACGCACACCGGACGGCAGGGACCCATCTGAACACACGGTGTGCCTGTGTGTTGAATCACAGTTTTGATGTTAGGGTAAGACGTATTACAAACTTTTTCCAAGGCTGGAATTGGGAACTTGCCAGACAAAACTGTAATTTAATTGTTTAGGCATAAATATGATTTGCTGATCAGGGTTTTAAAGCAGACTTCCAATGGATCTCTTGCTCTGTGTGTGTGTGTGTGTGTGTGTGTGTGTGTGTGTGTGTGTGTATGTGAGTATTTACCCAGAGGTGTAATGAACAGTTTGAGGCTTTTTTAAATGCCTTATACAATTTTTGAAATAAAAAAATTATTTCATTTTGAAAAACTTAGGTAACAATCACATTTATTAAAAAATAGGAAGAAGTAAAATGTTTGAAAGAACTGTTTACTCATAACATAAAAATACATTGTAATGGAGAAAGGGAGAGGCTAAAGAAAGGACAAAATATAAAAGTAGAAAATAAAATACGTAGCTACACTTTAAAACTAATCATGTAAACATCTAAAAACATCTAAAGACATATATATTAAGGCTGCTGCCGTACCGCTGGATTTTTTTTTTTCTTTTCGTTGTCTTTCTTTTTTTGCCTATATCATACAATTGAAATTAAGTGACTTTCTCCAGATTACTTATATTTGCTAAATTTGGGATAAATTTACTCTGTGGGCCAATATTTCAACTAATCAATCCCTTCTGTAAGTGAGGAAGAACTGCCTTTTTGACCTAATACAGAGCAGAAAAGTCACTTCCTGACACACACCCTGGTAAGCTGCTGAGACACTTCCCGGTGTGAAGAAATGTGTACCCAGGTTAACCCCACTGATGCTACAGAAACTTCTTTAGAAACAAGCACTGCAAAGCCTTGGTCCAACACACTCAGCCAGAAGGAAAGCCATGTTCACAAAGCCAGGGGTATGTACAGCACAAACGTAGCAGAAGAACTCTGTCCACATCCCCGAGGAACTTCAGGTGACGGCAGGTTCCTTATTAGAGGTGTTCCAGTCCTAGGGCGGTGCGGTCAGGCGCTAACGAGGGGATCTCCGCACAAGCACTTCCTGAGCACCTAGCAAGTGCTAGGTCTCGTATCAAGAGCCAGAGATCTAAGATGACTCAGAAAAAGCACCCGGCTTCGAGGAACTCAAAGTCAGACAGGGAAGCATACCATTATCAAAGCATGCTGGCAGCGTACCAGTAAGACAAGGAGAAGTTTCCAGAAGGCCAGGAGGGAAGCAATTCACTATATTTGCAACGACTGGCCAGGTCTTCCCCAGGGAGCCTGAGGCTCACCTGGGAACCACACTGGTGTGGCTTGAATTCTAAGTACTTTTCATGACCCAAGCACAAAACACCAGGTCCTCCCTGGCTCCTCCCTCCCCATCTCAGCAGTGCCCAGTAATAACCCCGCGTCCTGTTGGATGCACCTCCCAACTCACTCTTGAATCCATGTGCCCAACTCAAGCCAAAGCCATCATTCCACAGCACAGACAGGGCCTGTCTCCAGGAGACTCCCAGCCCTTCGGAGGCTCCCTAAGTCTGCAAGATGAAGCCAAACTCCTCACCTTGGCTTCTCAAGGTCTGAACCCCACAGCTGCCCTGGACCCCCACATCTAGAGCCCGGAGCCCTACTCCGGCCCAGCAGCCTCCCAGTAACCATGCTCATGATGCTCCCCTCTGGTCCTCACGCCTGCGTCCCTGCCCCACCTGTGATGGGGCTGACCAACCGTCACCCAGGTACAGTACAGCCTCTTCCTGATTTCCTTCAGCCAATGGTAAGAGTCTGGTGACCCAACAGGTCGTGAGGGGCAGCCAGAATACCTGGGATTAAAACCCAGTTCTGCCACTACCTGAGGTCAGCTGTGTGACCCTGAGCAAGTGTCTCAGCCTCTCTGTTCCTCAGTCCACTTCTTCATCTTTAAAATGTAAATGATAGCAATATCTATTTTATCATACTCCAGTACAATTTAAATTAATGCAAGCAAGCCACAATGTTTACTACACTATAAATCTTCAATACATCTTAGACAGCATTAGTAATTGTTCAGTAAGTGAATGAAATATCAGTGCAAAGGTACCTGGTCACTGGCAATGACAATACATGGTTTAATAAATGCAAAAGGACAAAATAGCAGCTAGAAAGCTGGATTCCAAATAGCTAAATAGGAACACCTCTTATTCACTGGGCTCTTACAGTTCATATTATAACAGGTTATTTAACACAATTAAAAACTCTGACCAACAGCTATAACCATCTACAACAAGCACATTCAAACACACTGAAGCTCCAGAACTCTTTGTAGAAATTAAACCTCAATATGGACTGGGTATTAGAGGATATTTGAGAACTACTGTTACTTGTGTGAAGCTGGTAATATAGGAGAATGGTTTTATTCTTTGGAGATGTGTAATGAAATATTCAGAGTTGGTTTACAAAAGAGAAAGAGAGAGATGGCAAGAAGGCAAATGCACCAAAATGTTAACAACTCCTGTGATGTTTATTTGTAACTCTTTCCATTTTTCCGAATTTGGCAAATCTTTCCTAAAAGTTAAAAAATTAAATCCTACTTGCCACTCCCGTAACACAACTGAAAGCAAAGCAGCTCTGGGGGACCCGGTGGGCCTCTTCCCCTATCTGATCCTCCCCCTCCCCCACTCCCCACCCTCCCCAGGACCCAGGGAAGCTCCAGGGCTGTAATAAACGCACGTTGGAAAACTACCTTTAGTTAACCCAAGTTTTCGAAAGAAACTCAAAGAAAAATCATCTGAATAATAGGAACCTGTTGGAATGGAAAGCAGTGTTTTGTTTTAAGATTGCTTTCCGATGTTTTAGAGGCCTGCCCAGAGCCATTAAAGAAACCCACCGACAGGCTCCAGTTGCAAAGCCTTCTGTGGACAACACGAACTCTCACGAACATCTGCCAAAATTCAGTGTATTCTGGCGTTGAGTGTATTCTGGCGTTCCTAACTATCCCTTCCAGCACTTCACGAGGTAAAAAATCAGTAACACGGTGGAGGTTTCCCCTTCCTTATTTTCAACAATAACGTTCTGACCAGTTAAATATGGCGTTACCAGGGAAAAACTGTAAAACATCTTATATTTTAAAATAGTAACTATGTCTCTGAAATCAACAGGAAATTTTGCCATTTTCTGCTCTGTGAATTAAACCAGTAGGAAACAAAAGCTGAATGGTTTTGTACTGATTTCCCCACAACTATCAAAGTTGACTTTATCAAAATCTTATCCCGAAAAAGGCACCAGAAGGCTACCCAAATATGCTCTCATATTCCAGAGTCATTTCCGAAACAACCCAACTCTTAAAGTTTGCGGAAACCAAGCAAAGCTGACTGGGAGACACCAGCGAGGAACAAAGGAGCAAGAGGAAAACTGAAAGTCCCGTTTCCTGCACGAAGTCCCCGCAAGCAGCATGTGTCGGGGGAGGGAAGCAACGCTGAAGTGGGTGCTGCTTTCCAAATGCCTATCTAGCTTGCCCTTTTTTTCAGTTCTGGTTCATGAATTAACCTTATCGCCGTCCTGAAACAGCCCTGGCTCCCTCGACGCCATGTGGCTTTACTTATCCCCGTCTGCGTCCTCTCTGACCACCTTCCGGGGGGCATCGATGTCAGCCCGGGATGGATGTCCGCGGGTGCAGGGGGGCGACGGCCCCGTCCTGCGCACACCTCTGCTGACAAGGCATTCCTCAGGAGGGGTTGGAGTGATCGGGAGGAATCGGGGAGGGAGGGGAAAACGCCAAAAAGCTCAAAGCAGACAGAATGCTTCAGATATTCACAGGGCTGTCTGCAAAGGCATATCATGGCTCCAAAAGGCAAACCATCAAATCTAAAAGAGCAACTACCGCTGGTGCGTTTCTGAAGGGCGATTCTCAGACGCGGTTTGTCCCGGCCACAGCTACCACGGGGTCTGCGCAGAAGCCCGTGCGTGTGCTGAGTGGGTGCAAGGCCCAGTTGGTGTCTGAGTATACTGTGTGTGTTTGTTCTCTGGGAAACAATGAGACGGGCTTCACTAGTTACACTGTAGTATTATGAACCATGAATTAAAATACATCATTAACATCCTGGACAAGCTTATCTTACTACTGAGACAAAAAGCCTATTCTCTCAACAAATGGGGGAAAATTCCATCACAACAATGAAGAGTTCCTCTCCCTACAAACCATTCTGTACACCAGTAACAATTACAGGCTTATAGTCCCCAGACTGGGGTCCCGAAGAGCCCCATGAAGTGATGCATTCACTATTGGGAGAGTAAGTACGGCCGATGACAGGCCTGGAGGCGGCTGCTGTTCTCAGACCAATCAATAATCCATTATGAACCAGCTACATTTCCACTCTAAGAAGAAGAAATGAATAAAAGGCGACCAGAATCGGCAGCATTCACAAGAAACTCCACCCACCTCCCCCACGAGGGGAAAGAGGACACAAAACACCACTATCCCAGGCAGCAGCCGCGAGCAGAAACGCGGCCCCCTGACCACAACAGACCTGATGTGGGGGCAGCCAGAGAACAATGTGCTTAGGTCTTTCTGCTCAAAACATTCATTTTAGAGGTAAGTCTCCAGCTGGCTTTGTTCAGAAAACAAGGTAGAGTGAAGGAGAATGAAAAACTCCATTTTCTAAAACAAAGGTTGTCTTTAAATTATTTAGCACCCCCCAAATAAATCAAAGCAAGTGCCAACATGCTAGTCCCCCAATGTAAGGAACTGTCTGTAATAAGGCTTTAGTATGCGAACTCTGATCCTTTAAGCACAGCCTGCTCCGGCTCTGCACCTCAGACCACGGGCTGGAGTCATCACGCTATTTATAGCCAAAATGCATATATGACCTAAATGTTATTCTTCCGCAAGTAGGTTACCTTTTATGAAGTTGTTTACCACAAACTGTCAAAAAAAAACAAATTAATTCCTGGTCCAAGAGAAAAGAGAGAACTCTATCTTCCACGTAAGTTCAAATACAAGAACATTTGCTAAGAATAAAGACAGTATCACAATATATTCTCGAAGTCCCTTGAACATCACTAGTATGAAGCTGCCCGTGTGTCCTTTTACTGAAATATGACCTGGGGGAGGAGGGCAGCTGAATACACAGTGTAATTATGGATTACATTCAGAAAAGTCCAAGAAAAAATGAGGAAGGATATGGAAATTTTCTTTCCACAGTCATTAGCATGTCCTGGGAAATTCAAAGTAGTTCTAGAGACGTTAATAAAGAAGTGTCCGTGTGAAAATGAAGAAAAGGGGGTGGCTATTTTTATATCAGAAGAGAAGCAGCCTCCAAAATTAATGCATTATTTTTACTGTCATTTACTATTTACTATTTCCCAATTCTTAATATTAAGTAGTTGCTTTGCCAATCACTAAAACAGTAAACTTCACAAAACTAAAAAATAACAGGATCCAGAGCCTGCCCCATAATTTTCTGCATATAAATGTGCTGTTTAGAGCCCCCTCGTCTGCCACAAAGAGCTGGCGTTAGGGCTTTGGAGGTAAATCCAGGCTTCTGGAGCAGCCGGCGTTGCTAGTATAGTTAATGATCTTGTCAACATTTCCATTAAGAGCCCCATTTCCAGAAGCTCAGAATTGCGTCTCCCCCAAACCCACGGCTCAGATGAAGTCCTGTGGTCACTGAGGGGCCGCTCTGCTTCCCACAAAAACAGAACAAATCACTCGCTCCTCATTACAAGAGCCGTGGAAGCACCGGATTTTCACTTTGACTCTGTCTACATCCTACACCACGATAGTTAAAGCTGAAGTTACGCATAACTCAGGGACACTGAAAACCTGGGGAACACCAGAGAAAACGAAAAGTCATCAATTTCTATTTTTAAAACAAATATGGAAAATCAGAAGGCCTTCGATGAACTGCAGCGAGAACCCAATTTAAAAGTGGCTTAAAGATTTTACGGAACCTAAACTCAAAACTGTGGAAACTGTTAACTAATTCAGTGTGTCTTAATATAAAATCTCTTAAAATTTTTCTTAGAAATGATCAGCAGTGAAAACAAAACAATCGTGCAGAAACTTGTAGTTTTTTACTGGGTGACACTTCCTATCGTTACTCAACACGCTTTTTTGAAATTTCCATTAGTTACCATAAAATATATTTTATCTGAAATTTGTTTCTACGAATGAGCTGTATATATACTGTGCCATGTAAACCAGTAGCAAAGAACAACGTTTGCCTCCCAAACACACAGTCCTATTTTCCAACCACTTGATTAAAACCAACATTTCTCTCCCAGTATAAGAATACAGATTGCAATTAATGCCTATCTGACATTTTCTCATCCCTCTGTGCTTTTTGTGAAAGACCCTAGAAGTCCCCACCATCAAATGAAAGAAAGAACTGTGCCCAAGAATACAAAGAGAGATAATTATATGCAGTAAGCCATAAAGCATTCTGTTAAACATTACCTTCCGAGGTAGTGCTGTTTAGCACAGAAGTCAGCGCCCAAAAAAATCCCTTCATTAAGAGCTCATAGAGAAAAAATAACACATCAATAATCAATTTTACTGAATTCTAAGCAATTGCTTACACATTTCGTGTTAAAAGAAAAAAACAGATACCCTGAAACTGAAAAGATTTTGATAGGATAACTGAAAGGCATATCGTACAAGGCATTACTTAAGATTTTGTTTATCACTGTACAAACACCAATCAATACTATAAGACAATCAAAATTACTAAAGGACAAATCTTCCCCAAATGCTTTACTTTATATAGCACATGTACTGTAACCAGTTTAAATTTTCCAGCTCCATTACTGCCAATAATGACTGTAACATGACCTAGTTTATCACTAACATACACAGCACCTCTGAAAGCAGTCGGCTATTTCAGCCGCTTAAGGAGAGTGATCTATCAGAGAATGTTTACAAAGAGCAATTCCTGACAAAAACATGAAGTCACATCTCCATAGGATCTACCCTGCACTGCCTGTCTAAAAATATTTTTTCAAACACACTTAATGACACATTGCTGCAAGTTCCAGGTTTTGAAGATAAAAGAAGATCTATTCTTTCCTTGCAGGGAACAAAAAAGGATAAACAAGCAAAATTCCACTGCAACTCCCTGTAACAATGTTGTTACATTATTCAGCTACAAAAGTTAAGCAAACTTTACACCTGAAGTGATCATAAACAACCTTGCAGAAATGAGGGTGGGCGCCTTTTTCTAAGCCAAAACATCTTGCCCAGCAACAGCTTCTGGTAAAAATAAATATAAAATGTAACAAGGCATAATGTTTACCTTCAAAATTGCCAACCCCCGCCCCCATCCCCTTGGTCCCCAAACAGGAGAGCTATCTACTCTTTATCCCAGCCCGGGTTATATGGGAATAAAGTGTTACATGTTAATGGGGGAAAGCGGTCCTAAGTCAAACAGAAAGACAAATAGCAGTCACACGGTTGCTTTGCAAACATTTTCCAAGAACTCAAAGACCATGGCACTAATTCAGTGACTACAGCTGGATAGTCCGTTTGGTCAGAGAAGGTCCATCTTTGAAATTAAGGTCAGAACAGTCATGGGTCTATGCAGTGGAATAAAGCTTTCACTCCACGACCACGGTCATTTTCCTCTCTCTCTTTTCCTCCCACCCCAACCTGGAGGCACACAGCAACACACAAAACCCTCTACTCCTTTTCTCTGATTTGTCCAATGCAAATGTTGTGAACAGATGTGCAAGGCATTGCTCGGGGACAGATGGAGACTGGAAAGCATCACTGCCGGCACAGGTGGGGGACTTCAAGGACTCAGGCCCACCCAGGCCTCTCTGCTCCCATTCAGCAGGGTGGAAGCACAGCCAAGGGCAGACAGGAGAGCGAGGAGAAGCCCCTGGCAGCCCATGCTTGTGTTTCCAGATACTATCACGTCTGGTTCAAGAAAACTACATTCGCCTTTATGAAAACAAACCACAGAAACAAGTACCTAGGTGAAAGAGGAGGCTACTTATAAACTTACTCTCAACAGGCACGTGAGATGCGCCAATGCAAGTCTGTCTCACAAAGACTCTGCACTTACACACGTGACGTGCTACACGGAGCTCTCCATGCACGAGCCTCTGTGGGAGAGAAAGAAAATGAGTGCGGGTGTGTGGCTTGCCCACTGAACCAACAAGGTACCGACAAATAAAATGACTCCAAAACGTGCTTCCACCTCGATTATCTACGTGAGCTGCTATTCCATGATTCTTCAATAAACACAACTGACAACCAGAGAGACCATTGTTACCTCCCTGTTCCCCTCCCCGAGACTGAGCTCGGCGTCCTCGTACAGTCAGGTGTCGTCTGTAACTCAAGGAGGATGGCAGGTCCCATCAATAATGAGATGCCACCAAACTCACTCACTCCTTTGTCACTCCAGATAAAGACAGCATCGCTGCTCGCCCTCTTCTCAGGAGCCCCGGCGAACGTGAAACAATAGATGCTCACTTTAGCTCACGCTCCTGGCCTGATTGCTTTGGCAGCTTAAACTGCTCAAGCAGATCCTTTTTCTGCCTGGCTGACCCTGGGGTGATGAGCGGTGGTGCCTATTCAGGGACCTTGCTGCAAAACAAAATCTGGATGACTAAGAATTGGAGGCAAAGAGGTAAGCACGCTGGAGACCTTGCTCAAATAAAGGCCCCAAACTCTTGCTTCCATTTATCCATCAATAACTACGAAGGAGACTGTCATCCACTTAGCTGGTGTTAAGTCACATAAACCAGTGTGTTAAAGTCGGCTCAGGGATTAGCCTATCCCGGCCAGCCTTCTGGGACCCACAGCTTCAAGCTAAGGAGGAATCCACCCAAGTCCAGAGCATCAGGATGCCCTCAACGTGCTTCATAACTTTAGCCTGCCATCCACAGCCCAGGCTTCCTCCTGGGAATGTGTGTGTGCTCATTCTCACTGGGCCACACAGTCAAACCCGACGGTCAGAATGCAGGTGCAGGTCGAGCCCCCGCTGCTGCATCTTTATCCAGGTAACGTAACTCAAAAGGCAAAACTCACTGATTCGCGTGGGTCGGGGATGGGGGGCTGTGGCTCCATCCTAAACCCAAATACTTTCTCAGCTCTACACCTAAAATCCTTTTTCCAAGCTATTCATGCAAACATGTAATGCTGCTTTCCATTTCTTGTTTTACATTTACTCTGAGTTTTGTTGTTTTCCAAAATCCCTCTGCTGCACTAAATATGCCTCTGTTCTACTGTGCTGTGAGGCCGGGTACATCACGCGCAGGTACCACCTGTTTTATCTGCAACAGTGGAAGCCACAGAAAGGGAAGACCACAGGCTTCAGATTTGTCATCAGGCTAAATTAAGCTGACAGCGCAGAAGGGTTATGCGGCCTGCCAGTAAGACAGCACTCAGTGAACAAAAAGACATTCCCCTTTAAGCATGTGTAGTATACGTTTATTACACCACACGTATGTGGCAAAGAAAAAGATCTACAAATGTTCCTTGCATGGAAGATTCCTTTCTGGAAAGTTCTCAAGGAGCTTCAAGATTTATAAACAATGTTAAGCTTTCTCTCCTTCTTAAACTGAACATAACTCCACTTCTGATAAGCAGAGCCATATTTGTTTTCTTTAAGAAGGGCAGTTATCTCAAACTAGTTCCTAAATCCCTTAAGGGAAACTATGCTAAGAAATCTTCCAAAACTAAAAACCAAGTGCAAAATCATGCTTTAAAGAGGGAGGTGGGCGGGGCCTGTAATGCCAGCACTTTGGGAGGCTGAGGCGTAAGGATCACCCGAGCCCAGGAGTTCAAGACCAGCCTGGGCAAAAAAACAAGACCCCATCTCTATATAAAGATTAAAAAATAAAAATTAGCCGAGCGTGGTGGCGCATGCCTGTAGTCCCAGCTACTTAAGAGGCTGAGGCGGGAAGATCTCTGCCGCTGGGGAGGTCGAGGCTGCAGTGAGCCATGATCACACCACTGCACTCCATCCTGGGTGACTGACTGACACCCTGTCTCAAAATAAAAATAAAAAAGAGTGATATGGGGGCAACTCCCACCACTGACTTGGGTCTCAGGAACAGAAGGCTGCCAGAAATAATCAACATTTGCTTAAACCCAAGGAGGTTCCCTTTATAAGAACATGTCCATCCAGTCTTGGAATCCAGCAGGAAAATTCCTTTCCATGCCACTCTGAAAGGCAGCTCACTAGGACACAAATGGAAAATACTGTTTTACTTCTGCAGAGATAAGCTTCTTCTCACCTTCAAGACCCAATGTACTTTGCAGCTATTTATGTGAAATGATACCCACCTCGGCTGGATACGTTTACCTCGCACATCAGGCGTACCACGGTTTTAAATACGCAGAGGGCTATTTTTCTCCTGACGCTTCAATGCCATCTTTTACTTAGCTAATAAGTGCCACAGTAAGTCCCCAGTTAACATCATCTATAGCTTCTTGGAAACTGCAACTTGATGCGAAATGACAAACAGAAGTCCTTGATAAAGTCGTTTTGTTTTAAAGCTGATGTGAAAAGGAAACATGAGTTTCATTTTACATCGTTTCTCACTTAAAGTTGCAGTTTCCAAAACCCTACAGACAGCACTGCGGACCTGCAGTGCATGAAGCTCCAATTCCTGACCGGCCCAAGTCCTTACAAAAAGATGCTTTGCGAGGAAAATTATGAAAAAGAAAACATGAGTGGGGTGGAGTTAAAAGGTTCCTATTTTCAGAGACTCTTGTGCTTCTCTCCCAAGCAAGCATCCTGCACGAGGCTCACTCTCCCTCCCAACACAGATGTGTCGGGGGCATTTTCTACAGAGGTATGAAGGGAATCCCGTCCCCGAGAGGACCAAGGGCACAGGAGTAGCACTCAGCACCCACAGGAGGGGGCACGCGCTGCGGCCAATGCCAGGCCTCACTGTCATGTGTGTGCATGCCTGCGTGTAAGGGTTAGAGTGTATAACGGTGAGTGTGGAAGCAGTTGGGTAGACATAACAGAGACTGTGTCATGTGTGAGCATGTGCTAGTGCGCCTGAGGGTGTGTGTGTCTGAGAGAGAGAGAGCACATGTGTGTGATCTCTTAACCTACAAAAGCACTCATTCAAATACCCTACCTGGAGGCAAACACGCATGTCCACTTCCAACAACCTACCAGCAACACTCGCGCCTATGTGCCTGGATTACCAGCTTTGCACAGAGTCAGTCGCTGCAGCAGTGACGGGGTGCTGGGCCCACCTGCCGTCCCTCTCGTGTGTCGGGCGCTCTATCCCTACCCTGAGCTTCAGCTTCTCTTCCATGCACGGTCACTGCAGGAGGCACACACTAGACCCAGCGCCAGCTTGGGAAATCCTGGGCCAGTGACAGCCCTGACCTATGGCCACCATCCACTCAACATCACTGCGCCCTTCCATAGGCACCCAAGCTCTCTGAGGACAGCCATCCTAGCCTCCGTTGTGGGAGAAAACTCTAGCCCTCCACTGCCAGCCAAGGAGGCTTCTCATGCCAAGCTGGCCCTGAGCTCGGCCCAGGATTTGTGCCCTTCGGGATGCGGCGGCCGTGTGCACCCCATCGGGGACCGTGTCGCCTCCCTTGGAAGGTATTCCAGCACTGTCTGCCATGATGCCAACAGTAACACTTCTCAACACCAAGCCTTTAAAAGTCCAGCAGCCGGGAGAATGGCGTGAACCCGGGAGGCGGAGCTTGCAGTGAGCTGAGATCCGGCCACTGCACTCCAGCCTGGGCAGCAGAGCGAGACTCCGTCTCAAAAAAAAAAAAAAAAAAGTCCAGCAGCTCCGTAGCCCAAGTCAGAGTGGCCCAACCTGCCCCGGACCTGACGCGGGGCTTCAGGAAGTGGCAGGGCAGGAGGGAGAATGGGAAGCCTCATGCCACACCGGGCACTGCTCCTGGAGTGCAGTGGGTATCCCATCACAACACGGGCAGATTCAGGGCTAACTGCAGGCCCCCGGAGATGAGGCTAGACGGTGGCAGGCAGGCTAAGAACGGGCGATCCAGCAGGCACAAGAAAGAACATGCTGATGATAAAGAAACGCCAGGTGGGGTCTTTACATAGGCAGCCTCCTTGGCATCGGGCAGGTCTGTCTCAGCAGTCCCAAATAATGAATCACGTCCACCGTGCTAGAATGCCGTCTTTTAACCACTATCAACATACGCCAAGGAATGCTTCCACTAGCAAATGGGAAGAATGCCCAGAAAACACCGCACTGCATTTCTGGACCAGGACTCGTTCATCGGAATGTGCCCACCAAACACAGCAAGGGGCAACACTCATCCGAAGGCTGAAACAGGCGGAACTCCTGTGACTCCTGGTGCTGTGAGCAATCATAAATCCTCATCCTGGCACAGAGCTCAGGAGGCGCCTCTGCCTGCACTCACCGTCCTCCGCCTGCACTCACCGTCCTCCGCCTGCACTCACCGTCCCAGGCCCTCCTCCGTCTCCGAGAGACGGACGAGGACACTGAGGGTCCAAGCTGTGAGCCACACCCCTCGCCAAGGCTGTGAGCCCATTCCCTATCTCCCTGCCTCCCCATCCCCACCTTCCAGGCCCCCACCCTCTGGTGCCTGGAATGAGCATTCTGGAGTTGTCAGAACATTCCTTGACCTTCCAATAAAAGGGGTACAATCGAAATACAAAGTAACGCCAGAGGCTACAAAAGCGACCACAGTGGCCATCACCTATGACCCTCTAAGACCCCAAATCAACACAAAGCAGGAGGCCACCATTCTGAGCAGCTGGCAAGTCGGCCACCGACCAGGAACAAAAACTGGGGGGAAGGGAGGCTGATCGATCCTGTTTTCCTCCCTTTTTCAACGAGCCCAGTTGCTCATGAAAGACAAGTAGACAGCTCTTCTCTGCTTCTGTTCAGGGCTAGAGAGGTTCTGGAATTGTGTAAGCGACGCCAGAGCACACCCCAAGACAGAAACCACTTGCAAAAAGCTAGAGTGAAAATAAGACTCAAAATTCCCAAAATGGAGAAGCCACGCCACATGATCGCCTCATTGGTTCATGGCGGGTAATTACTTACCCCTTTGGTTTTCCAGAAGTAATTGAAGGGCCTTTTTAAACAACACACTGCCCGCCTTGGTGGCGCACACCTGTAATCCCAGCACTTTGGGAACCCGAGGCAGGTGGATCAATTGAGGTCAGGGAGACCAGCCTGGCCAACACAGTGAAACCTCCTCTCTACTAAAACTACAAAAGAAAATTAGCCAGGCATGGTGGTGCATGCCTGTAATCCCAGCTACTTGGGAGGCTGAGGCAGGACGATCACTTGAACCCGGGAGGCGGAGGTTACAGTGAGCTAAGACCGTGCCACTGCACTCCAACCCGGGGGACAGAGCCTGACTCTGTCTCAATAAATAAGTAAATAAATAAATGAGAATAACAACATACTGAACAGGGCTGACTTATCTGCCTAAGCCAAGCTCCTCCTGGACGCTCCCTCATCACCGCACACTGACCATTCAATGGTGAGGCCGGTGCCTCTAACAGAACACTGGTCACTGTGAAAACCATGCTGGCTTCCTCCGAGCCCTGCAGCACACGCCACTTTTCCCACTCTCTGCTGCCTCCCCGACCACGATGGCCCAGGGAACCAGCATCTCCACACACCTGGGACCCAGCTGTTGGTCTACACCACTTGAGAAGCCCTGAATCACCCTATTTAATGTGGCCCTTAGAGGAAATTTGGGGGTGGAGGGAGTCATTTGTCACCTATAATTTCTGCGATTGTCGGAAATTCATTTATAGGACACAAACGTTTTGCAATCTTGCCACCCAAATGTAAAATCAGAAAACATACATCAGGTGCTTAAACAGGTGCCTGGCACACAGTAGGCGCTTGGCAAATTCAAGATTCCTTCCTCTTCAGGTCTCCATCCGAGGTTCAGCAGTACCAAAAACATGCAGGGATCGCACGGGTCCATCCGAGGTTCAGCAGCACCAAAAACATGCAGGGATCGCACGGGTCCATCCGAGGTTCAGCAGCACCAAAAACATGCAGGGATCGCACGGGTCCATCCGAGGTTCAGCAGTACCAAAAACATGCAGGGATCGCACGGGAACCAGCTTGAGGCTCGTCGCCAACAGGTAAAGGGCCCAGGTCTAATCAGATGCTCAACAGGTGTCCCCCGAGTGCCCACCATGGGCCGGACCAGCTAGCAGGCAAGAAACCCTGGGCAGCCTCACCCGGACAGGAAAGGTGCAGCGCCCAGCCCTGCAGGCGTGGGGTGTGGGAGATATCTCCTCCGCCCTCCTCCTCTGACTCTGTGGAGATGACCTTGCCCAAGCCTGGAGATCAAGCGTGCGGGCCCGGGCTCCCACCCTTCCCACATCCGATTACCTTTTAAATTAATATCACATTTTGTATCTTCCTTCCAGCATCTACCTTTTTTTCAAAGTGTTTCTGCCACAGAAGCTTTTGTCCAGCCTCCGCTGATGAGTGCTGGTGACCATGCCCACAGGACACACTTCCACGCCACAGGCCACCCCATCGTGGTGGGGAGTGGGCAGGACCTGCACCGGCAGTTCCAGATTTGCAAAACTCAGAGACAGCTTTGTCCGAATCCCAAGAAAACCGTTTCACTAATTAAATGATGACCCAAAACCATTTTGCTACTTTAATCCAATGATGACCCAATCAATTACTGAGAAACAACAGAAGATAGTTCACACCACGTCTTCCTGTTCCTATAAAGGACCTACGGTCCAACACAGGCACTCCTCCAATGCCCCTTTAGTTTAGGAACATCGCCATCAGGGCAGGTCTCAGCAGCGAGATGAGCGGTCCACCTCATTAAAGACCTGCCTGGTAGCAACCGAAACCTGTCCCTCTGCGGACGCAGATGAAGCCTGCACCACACAATTCCATCACTGCGTCAGGCGGCTCTGCTCCGGCACCTCCCAGAAGGGAAGAGAGCTGTCTGCCCAAAAACATCGCCCAACTCTAATAAGCTGTGCAAACTTGGGCAAGAAAAGAAAGGGGGTCTTATACGCAAGCTAATGTCCTCAAGCAATACTTTTCCGGATCATAAAAAGGAACGGACCCCTGCCCCAGGAGCACCAAGTTCTACGATCAGCTCACACTGGCTGTTTCTCAGCCGAAAACCCTCATTCACACTGTGATCCCTACGTCCTCATCGAAGTAGCCCACGGAGGCAGCTTCACAGTTACGTGCTCTGGTTTAATTAGTTTTATTCTATTTACCATCATTTTACATTTTTCTAGCTATGCCAAGAAAAGTAACCCTACACCACAAAGTAAAAACTGTTGTTTTAAGCTTGATCAAAACTGCAGGTCTGTGAAACAGCAGTCGGACGGACTGACAGGAAGGTGATCCAACTGCACCTACCTGGGCTTTCCTGGGAATGTGGAAACGCAAAGACAATGCTCCCAGTTGGATGCTGGTACTCTCAGCTAAAACTGTTCAGAGAAGGACCGAACTCCACTCGGCCTCTCTCAGATTCTGAAATGATGAAAAGTTTAGTATTCATCGAATTATGTTTTTAAGAACCGTTTGCCACTGCTTCTCTTTAAGAAAAATTAAGACAATGCCCAAGGACTTTCTGGGGCTACCGTAGTTATTTTCAGAATGAATTAAATCACCCCAAGTGGGGCTGCTAGCAAAATCCCACAGAGTGCGGTTTCTAATAGGACTTCCCACATCTGTGAGGGGCAGCCAGGAGCAGGAGAAGCGTTCAACAGTCACAGCACAAACTCGGCAGCAGAGGTAACCAGGAGGACGCCTAACTGTAGCAGCGGAACAATCTGCATTTGGTTGTCAATCCAGGCTATTAAAACGTCACCAGGGAACACCTGCTATGCATATGCACTGAGCTCCTGGCATGGCCTGTGCTTGGTGTGCACGTCACACTGCCGACCGCCAGAAATGCCAGGCCCCTGGGTGGCTCTTGCTCTTCCTGGAGATGGGTCTGTGGGGCAGCACCTCCCCACCTCCCCTGCAGCATCTGAGTTTACAAACAGACCGGGGACTGGGGAACCAGTCTGTGACCACAATGCAGACATGCCCACTGAAATAGGTGTCCCACGTAAACCTGGGACCACGAAATCCCCAAATGTTTCAGGGTGTGGCACAGCTCTCACCAGACTTGAAAGTCATTCCCAAGAGATTTGACAGCGAGCTTTAAAATGGACACTTACAAAATATTCATAATAAACCATTTCCACTGCATGAGCAATAAGCAGTACTTCAAAGCTTGTTCTCAGTCCTGAATTATACACGCTTTTTCAAAAAGAAAAAAGATGAAGATCCACCGAAACAAGATCTCCCCATCACTTCCCGTTCTTTACAGCATCATGCAACGTTTCTCCATCTAGAGTCTCAGAAGTGGGACTCAAGGCTGGGCGCGGTTGCTCACACCTGTCATCCCAGCACTTTGGGAGGCCGAGGCAGGTGGATCACTTGAGGTCAGGAGTTCAAAACCAGCCTGGCCAACACGGTAAAACCCGGTCTATAATAAAAATACAAAAAAAATTAGCCAGGTGTGGTGGCGTGTACCTGTAGTTCCAGTTACTCGGGAGGCTGAGGTAGAAGAATTGCTTGAACCTAGGAGGCACAGGTTGCAGTGAGCCAAGATCACACCACTGCACTCCAGCCTGGGCGAGAGAGTGAGACTCAGTCTCAAAAAAAAAAAAGAAGTGGGACTCACAGGTGGCATGGCATGACCGGCACCTTTGCTGTCTCAAGCTGGCAGTCAGATTTCTCAGAAGCATCGCTGGGAAATCCCAAGAGTCACGGAGACAGAGGTGCAGAGCCCCCAGACCTGTGTGGAAAGGCAGGGTGATGTGCAGTGACAGGGGACAGTGGCCTCCTGGACTTGCAAGGCCTCTCTGGCACCCCCAGCCTTGTCATCTCACTTACGGAAAAGTTAAAAAGTCTCCTTTTTTTATGATTTAGTCAAGGCATCTTTTGAAGGGTAGGGGATGAATCATGGGAGCCTTATGCGGTTGGAGGAGCCCAAGTGGGAATGGATGCCAGAGCCCCAGTATCTTTAGTGATGCAGAGAAACTACTGGAATGCGACCCCAGGGATACAGCTGTGCATCCGATGAGGGCAGCTCTACCCTCCTCACCTTCAGGCAACCTCGAGGGGAGCCGCCAGGGCCCAGGGCTCGCCGCACAGCTCAAGGCTGGCATGCATCGTGCACCAAAATGGTGTGGTCATCCACGCTATCTGCTGGACACTGTGTCTTCAACATGTGTCAGTTTTTTAAACTAAGCACAAGCTATTTTCTGGCTTAGTTTCCCCTCTTCCACAGGCCGCAGGGGTTGAGACCAAGGTTTCAGGGTTATGCGCGTGCAGAGATGCTTTCCTGCCCCTGGGCACCAGCTTCAGACCTGGCAGTTACAGGTGGAACAGGGCAGAAGAAACAAAAATGATCTTACTCTTCCACAGCAGAAAAGGAGAGATGCTCTAGTCAAGGAAACTCAAAGGGGAAACAGGCCTTTTTAAAAATCTGTTTCCCTTGGGCCAAGGGGGCCCATCTATGTCCGAGGAAGTCGGACCCTGCAGCATCCCTGGACGGCATATGGGAGAAATGCTACAGGTTCCAGGGACAGACAGGGAAGAAACTTTACACCTTTACTTTCAGATGTATTCACCAGTAACAGACAAAGGCAGGGCTGGAAAGAGGCAAAAATACAAACAAACGTTTAAAGACCAACCCCTGATGTGTTGTGATGAGAAGGGCCTCTCCCCTGCGGGTCTTCCTCCCAAGAATGATTACCCTGGACTAACCAATCGGAAAACACGGAAGAACCCAAACTGAGGACACAGAAGTCCCCTCACCAGGACATCACCAGGACCTGGAGCCCGGCCAGTCCTCCTCAGAAGTGTGATGGTCACGGAAACAGAGATGGACCAAGGAGCCGTCAGGGACCAGGAGGGACTTGGAAGAAGGATCCGAGCGCAGCACAGGCTCCCAAATGAGCTCCTGGGACAGCAAAGGTGAAATCCCAGGAATGCCTAGATTGCGCCCAAACCCTTCTGTTCAACACACTTCCCAGTTCAAACTTCTGCTGGCCAGAGACACACCATTTTAAATTTAAAGAGGTCCCAAGCAGTCCTCTCGATGCATTTTTTGATGATCAACTGTTTCTTCCCCCTACTTCTAACATCCCTGGGTGACGGTCTAAGCCATGCTGGAAACCATCACATTCCCTTGGGAGCGATGTTAATTCAGGATCTCGGAGAGATTTTATTTACGACACTAATTACTGGGTTTACTCCTAGGATGCTTCTCACAGATAGACTCCATCCCACCGGAGGCAGCCACCTCACTTTCTGCTGCTTCGCAGGCAGCGGCACAGGGAGGGTCCTTGCACCAGAGACTCCATTCCCTTGGGAGTCTCAGGACGTCCTGCCCCTTTAGAACAGCATTTAGGTCTCTGTCAGTTCCCCACTCCCATAATGGCGCACCCATGCTGCCACGCGAACGGGATGCTGGCCCGGAGGCCGAGGCTCTGCATGCTCGCCAGCCTACCAGCATCTGGGAGGCCCACAAGGACCAAGCCAGGTGGGACGGCGGGGACACCAAAGAGGCTGCTTGGCTGGTACAGCCGGACCCAAGTGCTCCCTGCAGGTGCCGGGGCCACACATCTCCAGGAGATCTAGTCAGGGAGAAAGAGGCCCTGTGGACAGGCTGTCTAGACAGCGGGGCACGGGGTACGCAGTGGCGCCTGCCAGCCAAGCCTGGGATGGGTGTGAGGGAAGACACCCAGTGGGCACATGTGTCTGGAGCAGGGGCTGGAAAAGTGGAGAAGGGACCCTGGATGTGCACAGGGGGCGAGGGTCATCCCTGCTGGGACACGCACAGCTGACACAACAGGAGACAGGATGACACAGAAGTCCCTTCACCAGGATATCACCAGGACCTGGAGTCTACGGCGGTGATGCCACAGGCTTGTGAACGTAGGGAGCAAACACGGGAAGGGGAGGCCCTGGGGCAGGACCCCGGTTCTGCAGTCTCACAGGGAGGGACCACCCAGAGGTTCAGGCAAAAGGCCCCGGGAGGCATGGGGGCCCCAGAGAGGGAAAACCCAGGAGACGCTGGCCTCTGGGAAGTAAAATCAGGCAGAGGCAGCCTTGGCCTCGCTGAACATGCAGCTCACAGCCCCTCTGGGCTGGCAGGAAGTCCTGCATGTCTCTCGTCCCAGAGAGGAAATGATTTGGGCAAAGGCTCTGCCCTGAGATCTCTCTCGCCCTAACTAGATGCTAAACACACCTCGGGGGCAGTGCTGGAATTACAAAGTCCACAGGTGCTGGGCTTTCCTGGAGGCTGCAGGTTAAGTGCTCAGGCAAGGAGGGGACACCAAGGCTTCGGAGAAAAGGTGGTGGCGGGGAGGTCCAAACCAGAGCGGAGTTCCTGCTGCTCCTTCCTAACTGGGATCTTGAGAAAGACAACAGCCCCAGACCACTCAAAGGCCACACCTCAAAAGCATGTTGCAATCTACATGGGCCGCCTCATTTTCAAAGCAGAAGTTTAGCAATTTCCTGCATTTGCAGGCATGTTCAAACTGTAAGCCCGTTCGATTCCTGAGTTTTCTTTACCAAATAAATTCAAGTCCAGTTATCGAATAACTATATGCATCCCATCCCCCTCAGGGCAGCTACACATAAAGTAATAAACGAAGGACACAAATGAGTGCTTCAACTTACTCTCTGCTGACTGCAAAGTCCCGCTGTCATACCAGGCAGCCTTGCAAGCAAGAGTAGCTGCGGCGTATTCCAGACCTCCCCACGGGCAGCACACGACGGACGGCCTTGCGGGACTCCCAGCAGCAGCCAACACACCCCAGCCAGCCTGTGCCTATCTGTGAACTGACCGTTTCGGGCTGCTCAAGGCACCCCAGGAGATTCTCTGGCTCTGATGGATCAAAAAGGTTGAGAAATAGAGAACTTCTGTTCTCTATGTACACAGAAATGCATTTTTTATGTTTATCTAAAATTAGACATATCAAAATTAAGATTGGCCATCAATGTTCTAGAATACTTGTGTGTGATTTGGAGCAGCCTATACTCCTTTAGTAAGAAAAACAATCACGCTCGCTTTCTGGGCAATTAAAGTCCAAGTCTGTCCAACCCGCGGCAGCCCAACACAAATTCATAACCTTTCTTAAACATTATGAGGTTTTTCTGCTGGTTTTTTTTTAAGCTCATCAGCTATCACTAGTTTTATTTGTTTGGTTGGTTGGTTGGTTTTATTTTTTGAGACAGGCCGGAGTGCAGTGGTGCAATCTTGGCTCATTGCAACCTCTGCCTTCCAAGCTCAAGCAATCCTCCCACCTCGGCCTCCTGAGCAGCCGGGACTACAGGTGTGCACCACCACACCCAGCTAATTTTTTTTGTATTTTTTGTAGAGATGAGGTTTCACCATGTTAGCCAGGCTGGTCTCAAACTCCTGAGCTCAAGTGATCTACCCACCCTGGCCTCCCAAAGTGTTGGGATTACAGGCATGAGCCACCGTGCCCGGCCGTGTTAGTATCTTTTATGTGTGGTCCAAGAGAGCTCCTCTTCCGCCAGCCTGGCCCGGGGAAGCCAAAATATTGACACCCCTGAAAACTCTCACTTTAGAGGAATAACTTAAAATGCTGAGCCATCTTCCCCATTACTTCCTTGTTTAGTCCTCAAAGAGTCTTTGTTGCAAGGACTTTATTTATCACTCCTTTGTATATTACATGTCCTTCAACAATGGAAGGTCCTGAACCGCTAAACCACCACGCTGCTACAAAGAAGCACTTGGTGAGAGCCTCCAGGTCTGAAGAGTTCTAATGTCTCCAATTTCCCAGACCCATTTTAAAGGCATTTAAAGTTCAGTCTTGAATAGTTTTGGTTTTTGTAATGAAGTCATGATGTTTCCACATGTTTAGCTCTTTATGCCTGAATATAAATAACCGAGGTAGTCAAATCAGGGTGTGCGAATGTTCCCTTTACTGGAAGAAAGTTTTCGCCTTCTCCCAGCAAAATATAAAATTAGTCAACTGTGCAGTGTGGTGAAATCACCAGCCCAAAATTACACCCCAAACATATGATTATTAAGGATTTGCAGTCCTATTTTTTGTATTACTAAAAAAGCCACCCTCATTATATCTTTATATTTAGAGGGCTTTTTAAAAATAAGTTTTAATAAATATCTCTGAATGTATACATCCCACAAAATGGACAGTTAAAAGAAGGCACTCATGATTTTAGGTTACATATTTTCCTTTCTACTTTGAAATAACCAAAGATCTAGTAATAGTTTCCACTACTACATTCAGGATAAAAGAGCTTTCTTTCAGTGTAAGAAGAAATTAAAATTATTGGGTTGGGATAAGGGAGGAGACTCACTTTTTAGATAAAATGAATTATGGTAACTTTAGTCTTCTGACCAAAAAGTTTAATTTTTTAAAAATATAATTTAATGTTGGGATTAAATCAAAATTTCATTTTCTATTTTTATCTTCTTCCGTTAGAAAGTCCTGGAATCTGAAAGGTTAAACCACTGTACTCAGAAAAGCAGACAGAGCTGCCTCATGTTTCTTTCAACTAGAATTCATTAATTATAAAAAAACAATACAGGCACTGAATTGTACACTTAAAAATAGCTAAAATGGCAAACTTTATGTTACATATATTTTATCACAATAAAAAACACAAGACAAAAAGTATAGGTTTTAAATGCTTAAAATCATTTGAAATGCTTCAAAATTATACTCAGGAAATCATTATAAAATATAAATGAGATAATATTTATAAGGCACTTAAGTCAATAATCTACTGTTAATACTGCATGAAATATGTTCATCTTTAGACGGTATTATCCCAAATAAGGATCATCAGAGGTCATCACCAGAATCCATAAACCATTTATACAAACAAAACAAAACAATTTTTCTAGATGGGAGAGCCAGTTTTCACGTTCTCAGATTTGAACTGCCTGTTTGTGGATTACCCGCTTTGACAGTTCACGTTCACTGGAGTTATCTGAGCTAACAAATGTGCAGCTTCCCTTTGCGTGGGGTGTTCCCCCCAACTTTTAACTCAGATTGGGAAAAAATCACAAGTGGTCAGGATACAACTCTAATTCATATACATACAGAAAAGTTCCATTAAGGGAATATTTCTACCCAACACAGGTATGCTTTAACAGAGTTATTCTTTTTGCACTAACTGCTTAAGAAATTCCAAGCTGAAGTTATTTTAGATGAGACATTTAACGGACACTGCACTGTTCTGATCCAAGGAGCCCTTATATACATCAGCTTTGGAATGTTCCGCTTCTTCCTGACTGGAAATTCCATACGAACCCTATGCCGCACGCTCTGGTTTATTCTGAGAATTTTACTCCATTTGATTTTTGTTACAAACATTTTACAACCACCCTTGGCCAAAATCTCTGAAGTTCTATCCTAATTCATTAAGGACTTCTTATCTATGATTTTCTATAAATCCCTACTTACTGTAAGGCTTGCCCTGCACATAAAAACAATTCCACAGGGCCGGGCGCGGTGTCTCATGCCTGTAATTCCAGCACTTTGGAAGGTCGAGGTGGGTGGATCACGAGGTCAGGAGATCAAGACCATCCTGGCCAACACGGGGAACCCCTGTTTCTACTAAAAATACAACAAAAATTAGCCAGGCATGGTGGCGGGCGCCCGTAGTCCCAGTTACTCGGGAGGCTGAGGGAAAAAAAAAAAAAGAAAAACAGTTCCACAAAAACCTGATTTTTTACATTTCTTTTCTATTCCTTTCTCCTTCCTGAGCAGTTTTCTTCCTTCAAAGATATTTTTGTAAGTGGATTAATTTTTTAAAAACACCTTTCAGATACTTTCTTTTACCTACGTCAAAAATATGATTTACAGTATTCCTCACCAATCTGTTGGGGAGAAGAAATAAGAAACACAGATGAAGATGATATTATGAAACACTTGTCAGGAATAATTCTAAAAGTATGCATATCTGGCATATCGGTTCAGATGATTATTATACTGAGCACATCCTCAACACAGAAAAAAAGACGTATTATTTCAGGGACTTCTCCGCCTTACTTTTTTCCCGAAAAAGGTGACAGAATGGATTGCTGCAGCTCCTGAATCACCTCTGACACCTGGCAAGAGAGGGAAGCAACTCTAGACACGGACTGATTCCTGGGCCAACTCTCATTTCTCTAGTCAGGCATGTGGCCTTAGATGGGTCATTCTCTTCTTTGGCCCTTGTTTTTCCCATCTGTGAAATGTGTCATTTGTAACGGACAAATTGTGAAGCCTTTTCTAGTTCAGAAGTTCTCTGACCTGCGGTGGGCCCACGTGAACAGCATTTCTGGTGTCCACAGGCCACCACTGGTGGAAACACTCCACACAAGACAGCTGGGCCTCAGCCCAGCACCAGTCGGGGCCTCGCTAGATCCTGTGACGCTAGATCCTGTCACATCGCTGACTGGGAGATCCCAGAATTGGAGCCGACTTCCCCCAGGAGCTGAGTCTAGCACGCATTCATGCTGCCAGTCCGTGGAGGCTACACACCCTAAGATCCCTATCTTACTGCAGGTGCCCCCAAGACACCCATGGCAGATGGAAGCTATTCTGGGACTCCGGCCCCACCTGAAGTGTCTACCCTGGATGTCTCGCTCCAGGACATCATGCCCACTAGGACTGTGTCCCTGCAGAGTCCTACCCAGGAATACAACAGCTGCCCTGCACCCTCCCTCCCTCATGACGCATCCAGCAGATGACCAAGTCTTACAGACTCTAGACCTTCCGGAATGAACCAAGTCAGAATCAGGGCACTCTGCTCCAGTTTCTCAGTCACAAATCCAGCCCAGAGCTCCATCCTCTTCCTGTTCTGAACCATCGAATCATCTTCCCTTCAGAAACCTCCTGCTGGTCCCTTGGTCAGTGTCCCTGGCCTGTGACGCTTCCTCCCTGCTGTAGACTGGCTGAGGGACCCTCCACAACATCTCTTCCCATTGCCTTTGGGACAGAGTCCATATTCTTCAAGACAATTCACAGTCAAGATGATGTGGTCTTTAACGGCCTCTCAAACATCAGCTCTTGGCTACCACCCAGACACGCCCGCCATCCCTGACATGCATGTGCACACTTGCATGTGTGTGTGCGCATTTGCACAGGCTCACTACACGGGCACACTTGCAAACATGTACCTACACATAGGTGCACTTACACGTGTGGATACTCGCATGTGTATGTCTGTATACACACATGCATTCAGGCACTTACACACATATGCACTTGCACACTGCACTCACATGTATGAACACACACATGTATGCACCTCTGGCTTCAGCAATATGAAATTTCCTCAGCTCTCCTGAGCTCTAAGCCACTTTTCTGTTGCTTGGATTCTCACCCAGCTCAGGCTAACTCTTCCATAAGGACCAGTGTCCTCACCAGTGTCCTTTAAGAGCAACCTGGAAACGTCATCGGGTCAAACAGGATGGCTCCAAATGAAGGCCTCACAGGAAGAAAAAGCAATAATAAAATCCTGCAATGATCACTAAATCCAGTAAGCAAGGAAATAAATAGAAATAGAATTACATCCAAATAACTGCGATCTACACGTAAAATAACCATGTGATTCTTACATGTCTTGAAATAAAAACTATGTCATGTAAAAATAATTAATACTAACAAACTAAAAAAACAGCCAAAAAAGGAATGACAATAGCAATGTGGAAGCGGGAGGAGATGGGGAAAGAAGAGGAAGGTAATAGAAGTGTTCTAACTTCTTTCCCAAAGGGGAAGTCAAATTGTATTATTACTGACGTTAAAACATTAAGAAATACAGCTTTAAGAAAACATAAATATAGCCACTAGTGGAACCAAAAGCAGGATATGCTTTCTATATGCTTTCTGATTTTAATAAAGGACAAGAAACATAATTCATATTCCAATAAATAGAAAAGAAGAAAAAGGGAGGAAGTACAACACAAAAGTTTTTTTTTTCTTTAATTAGGAAAGAAGACCAAGTCAGTTTCAGAAATAAATATAAATGGAATAAACTCATTTACTTATTTAAAAAAAGACTCCACGATAGGGTTAAAAATTACATTGACTTTTGCTGTCTGGAAAAAAAAAAAAAAAAAAAAAACACCTATGACTAAGGAACTCAGAAAAGCAGGACACATAGAGAAAAATATATCAGAAAAATACAAACAAAAGCAACATGGAAAAAATATCATTAAAAGTTTAATGTGTGGTCACAAAAGGCAATTATACAAAAGTAGTTGGCCAGGGGCGGTGGCTCACGTCTGTAATCCCAGCACTTTGGGAGGCTGAGGTGGACGGATCACGAGGTCAAGAGATCGAGACCATCCTGGCTAACACAGTGAAACCCCATCTCTACTAAAAATACAAAAAATTATCCGGGCATGGTGGCGGGTGCCTGTAGTTCCAGCTACTCAGGAGGCTGAGGCAGGAGGATGGTGTGAACCTGGGAGGCGGAGCTTGCAGTGAGCTGAGATTGTGCCACTGCATTCCAGCCTGAGCGACACGGCGAGACTCCGTCTCAAAAACAAAAACAAAACAAAAAAAAGAGGTTATCTTATAACTATAAAGGGTAAAGTAGAACTCACAAAGAAGATATAATTATCCTAATATTGGTTTTGTGGGTGGGGGAATGTTTTGAGACAGGGTCTTACTATGTTGCCCAAGCTGGCCTCAAACTTCTGGACTCAAGCAATCCTCCTGCCTCCGCCTCCCAAGAAGCTGGGATTACAGGAAAGCGCCCCTTCCCCAGCTGTAGTTACGCTATACTTTCAAGTCAAATAACACAGAATACCACAAACACAGAATAAAATACATTTAGAAACAGCCACAGTGAATACCTGGAAAGATAAACAGAGAAAAATGATCTGGAAAAATTGGCAAATCTCTCGTAAGCATGGCGGATTAAGTAAGCAAAAGTAATAAGAAATAGAGGGCTTGAAAACTAAAGTAAGGCTTATCTAATATACGAGTATCACACTCCACAATTTGCCATTTTGCTAAATTGGCAATAGAACATCAAATGCCTCCATATTAACCACAAGGAAGGCTCTAAAAGTTCCATAAATTTGGAACAGTACAGGTCCCAGGAGCTCCATAATACAGCACCATGATACTAAAAATTAACAACAAGCAAAAACAAGAACAACACTCACGGAAGTTCAGCCGTTTGGAAAATTCTAAACTCTCTGTAACAACTCCTGAAACAAAGAAAAAATCAAAGTGAAACTGCAAACTCTCTTCAAAGTACCAGTGTCAAAATTTATGGTACACAAGAAAGCTAAAATAAACTCTAATGACTTGCTACAGTAATTAAAAATAAATATTCAATTTAACCAGCAACAAAAATTACAATAAAACCCTTAAATTTGAATTTTAAAGAGTAACAGTAAATAAGAAAAAATACAGTAAAACTGATTCACAAAATCAGTAATTGGCTCTATGATAAGCCCAATGAATGAGATAAATAACTAGCTGGCCTAATCAAGAAGAAAAAAGAGGTTGGGGGGAATTAGGTCTAATAACCACAGACAGAAGGAAAATTAAAAAAAAAAAAAATCATACAATGTTTTTCAAACTCTAGGTTAATACATTTGTTAATATGGATGAAAAAAAATTTTCTGGCCGGGCGCGGTGGCTCAAGCCTGTAATCCCAGCACTTTGGGAGGCCGAGACGGGCGGATCACGAGGTCAGGAGATCGAGACCATCCTGGCTAACACGGTGAAACCCCGTCTCTACTAAAAATACAAAAACTTAGCCAGGCGAGGTGGCAGGCGCCTGTAGTCCCAGCTACTCGGGAGGCTGAGGCAGGAGAATGGCGTGAACCCAGGAGGCGGAGCTTGCAGTGAGCTGAGATCCGGCCACTGCACTCCAGCCTGGGTGACAGAGCTAGACTCCGTCTCAAAAAAAAAAAAAAAAAAGAAAAAAAATTTTCTAATAAAATCTAACTGTCCAAAATTCACTCAGGGACAAAAAACGTAAACAGACCAATATTCAAGCAAGAAACCAGAGCTCTCTCCTCCACCCACCCAAACGTGAGAGATGAGTCAAGTCTACACCTGAAATCTTTCACACATTTTAAGAAACAACTCACATATAGGCTACCTGAATGTTTCTGTATCTTGAAAATATATGTGATGGAAGATACAAAACTAGTTACCCAAAAACATATTTGTAACTCATAAGCAAAAGACTATTATCCCCAATAAACAAAATATTCTTATAAATCAACAAATCATGAATAACTTCACTGGAAAATGTGACAAATTAACAGGTGATTCACAAGGGAGATAAAACGAGCAATAAACATTAAGAAATCCTCATAATCACTTACAATTTTTAAAACGCAATGGTATTTTCCTCTATTACGTTGGCCAAGACTTAAAAGATTGATAATATCAAGTGTTAACAAACAGAAAACACCGAGTTTTGCAGGGAATGTAAAATGTTACTTTGTTATCTTTGTTGGTAAATTTGGCAGTATCTGTCAATTAAAATGCCCCTCCATCCCCAAAATTCCACCTCAGGGAACTTATCCTAGAGAAATACTCCCACAAGTGCGCAAAGTCGTATATCCGAAAAGTTCCCTGCACACTAAGAGAAAGCTGGTAGCAGCCCAAATGTCCAACGGGAGACAGGACAAAGGCAGTTCCACAGGGCAGCAGTCAGCTGGCACACACGGGCACCTCCTGCTGGCTGCTCACAAACCCAATCTGCGCCAGTGGGTCCATGCTCTGGCCATAGTGGGCACTGGGCATCCGGAAACCACTGAGGGTGTGTACAGACAATAGCACCCTATACATGCCTTAAAGAGAATACACTGAAATGTTATGCAAAATTTTTTAAAAAACAGTTGCAGAAAAACTCATAGAACGTTGTACCATTTTAAATTCTTTAAAACGTATATATTTAAAGATCTTACTATGTTCACCAAGCGAATGTATTTAAATGCCTAATGCAGTGACTGGCATAGAGCAGGCACTCAATAGTAGCTTGCACAAAATAAACTTACACCCATGTTGTGAAATGTCTAACACACTTTCTCCTCAAAATGCAATTTCCTCTTTCGATTGTAAATATCTTGATGGCCAAGATGATGAAGACTTTGTCGTGTATAAACTATGCACTTTGTACAATTATCTGAAAAGAAATGGTTTAATTTGGGCAAGGAGAATGTTGCCGTAAGTGTTTGGCTCTAACTAAATTACCCAAACAAATCTGTGGTCAGAAAACCAAGTAATGAATTATCTGCAGTGAGTTCCACAACCATCATTTCCTTTTATAGTATGAAAAGAAAGGTGCTACATATTCACACCATTTTGTGAAAAATCACGGTATATGTCTTAAACGCAAAGTGCCTCTATCTATCTTGATCCCTTTATACAAGAGAAACAAACAGTAAGGCCTTGAGTACCAGCTGTCAATGTTTTATTCTGGTTCAGTAATTAAAATGGGGAGCTTCATATTAATTCCCTGGAAGAATGACATTCAGATCAACTCACTTCCCAGCAAAAAAAGTGTCTACATCCAGGAGCTGCAGGACAGGGAATATGATTGTTCTCAGCTACTGTAACTCCTCTCATTTAAAAGTAGGACACAGTGTACATTCTAAGCTCCAACTTCAGACGTCTTAAAGCATATTAAACAAAGTGGTCAAACGAATATGAAAGAAATTCTGCCAAATGATTACATGTAAGCTTGTAGTTCTATGTCAGTTTTCTACTAACCTCCAAAACCAGTCACGGTTCGTCTAAGAAAGGGATGTTTTAATCAGAACACCTTCATTTATTGTGATACTGAAGTCACCTGACTAGGTGAACTGTAGGCAACTGAGCAACTATAAATTTCACATGACTGGATAGACACAGCCTAAGCTCTTGAGCCCCCCAGATGTATGGCGGGGGTGACCTGCTATGGAGGCTTAAATCACTTTCAAGAGAAGAACCCACAGATGAAATTGCACTTGTGGAGACTCAGACGGATTTGCAAAGCTCTGAAAAGAATTTTGGGCTGGTCCACTAATAAACGGTGGTCCTAAAAGGAAAGGTCTACATTTTCCCTTTAAGCAGAAATATTCCTCTGCCTACATTTGCGTAGATCCAAAGCACTGTTTTTGCTGAGTCACTGAAACAGAAAAAAGATAAAACAGGACTTTTTATCCCAGCTGAGTCATATCATTTGGACTTTGTAATTCTACCTGAATGCGCTAGTCAATCTTATGTTCAAAAGTCTGATGAGTTTTCTGAACGTTGATACTGCAATTCCACAAGTAAGACAGGAAACAGAATTCTAGTTTATTTCAATATCATTTGACCAATAAAAAGAAGCATTTCAGTGACTAATATACAAGAATGAATACTGACCCTCCGTGAAAATAATGAACTTGCTGCTCTGAACATCAGATCCACAAGCAGGAGTAACAGGTAATCTGAAGTGTCACCTCCAAGAACAGGACCCAGCCCCACAATGAGGAAGCAATTTAACTCTGCCTTAGCCTTGAAAATGTGACAAAACTGAGTTGAACAGCAGTCTTGAGACACACGGGACAAAAGGCGAGAGTCGTTCTGTCCAGGAAAAACAAGGTCAGGTTTTTGTGCTTACTTTGTGGCACTTTTAAAGACACATCAACAAAATGTGATTCTCTTGCAATTTTGTACTTCAAACCCCCTATATTTTCCCTTCCACTTGGCTTCCAAACCACCCCACACGTTCTCAAACACTCACAAAATGGCCCACTGGAAAGGATTCCTTTTTATCTCACTGTAATTCCCAGTAGCATGGGAATAAGACACAAACAACACTCAAACCTGCTGAAACAAAGAAATGCAAACTCATTACACTGCATTTAATTCTCATCTCCTTAAGAAGCATCTTCTTAAAGGAGCTTGGTTTGCTTTGAGTTACTTCACTCTTCCTTCTGAGAAACAGCTTTTCTGAACCAGTATTGTTATCCATTTTTTAATTATTATATCTAAATGACCTACTTAAAAAGGGCTGAGGAAATACACTTTGTTCCAGATCTATTCTGAAGGGAAAAAGAGGCTATCTTTCCCACCAATGGATCTCCTAAGCGAAAAGCCCCAAACTTAAATGTTTTTGTAAACTCTGGTAGAGAGTAGAAAGTGTACTAACTTTTACTCCAGCAACTGTATTTCAGATCTTTAGGACAAATGAGTGACAGATTCATCAAGACGGTGACAAATTCATCGATGAAGAATGCGGGGAGAGGAGATGTGTAAAACCATCATCTCAATAAAACATTCCTTCTTCAACAGGAAGGGTATTTTGTTGCTGTTCTACCACTACAATAATGTTAAGAAATAAATTAACTTTGGGGTTTTCACTCCAGGTACTCCTCCATCCCTAAGCAAAGTCAAGAGTTTCTATGTTTTGTCAACTTGTTTATATTGCGAGGTTAGCAAAACTAAAATGCAGCAAATTATGAAAAAAAAGGTTTAAGGCTTAATATACAAGTAACATCTACCTAAATGAATTGTATCGCAATTCCCTCTTTTCTAAAATAAACAATTTTTTAATCTGCAAAAAATAGGAATAACAAATCCCTTACACAGTTTATAGGCTGAATGTAAAATTATTATGAGATGACATAGAGAATATATATACATTCATGATCCAAAACTTCAAAAGCAGAAAAACTTTTTCTAGCAAAGCAGAAAAATGAGTGTATTTCACATACACTTTCAGTACTGTATCAAAGTTTATTAAAATGCTTAAGTCTGCAGCTTTTCACTTAGATCCACTGTGGGGCTGGGCATGGTGGCTCACACCTGTAATCCCAGCACTATAGGAGGCCGAGGCAGGCAGTTCACCTGAGGTCAGGGGCTCAAGACCAGTCTAGACAACATGGCAAGACCCCGTCTCCACTAAAAATACAAAAATTAGTTGGGTGTGGTGGCGGGCACCTGTAATCCCAGCTACTCGGGAGGCTGAGGCATGAGAATCACTTGAAGCTGGGAGGCGGAGGTTGCAGTGAGCCAAGATCACACCACTGCACTCCAGCCTGGGTGACAGAGTGAGACTCTGTTTTAAAAAAAAAAAAAAAAAAAAAAAAAAAAAAAAAAGAGGGAGATCCACTGTGGAAGAGAAAACCTTTTTGTTCCTTCTCAGAACAGACCTGGAACAATCACCAGGATACCTCAGTGTGTCCACCAATTCCCTTGGTGCGATTTTAAGAGTCACATGACTTTGGGATGTTTGAATAAAAGGGGCCTTGACTTGGACCTACAGGGCAGGTGAAATGGTCAATGGTCATTCCAGCTCTTGCTGCTAAAGAACAGAACATCCCTGTGAACACGGGCCACATTCTCTCAGCAAGCCACAACAGAAATTGTTCGGGAAAAGAATAAACTCAATCTATCATGATTTCCTTCTGTTTTCTGAAATTCTCCCGGCAAGTCAGTCTGCATCTGCAATTCTACCTGCTCTGTAAGCGATCCTTTGCACAGGGTTCCAGCTCCCCATTGTCCAAAGATGTCCCGGGGCATGGTCCTCTCCTAACCCCTAGGGCAGGCCAGCTTCCCCTTTCACACCACAGACGGAGGGAAGATGCTCAGGCGTTCATAACGGCCCGAAAGTCACACCACAAGTGGAACTAGATTCACAGCCACACTAAGGTTCCTTCCTGCAGACCCACAATGCTGGAACTAATAAATCTGAGTTATCAAATGCTGCACCAGAAGTGGAGACCTGCGTGCAGGGAACGTGGAAAATACCAACACAGGGCCCTCTGTTGCAACTGTCCAGAGGGACAGACGTTGGCAGGGTCAGGCCCTTCGCCTCCTGGCTGCCCTGCGGTCTCCCGAAGAGACGCCTCCCCTCCACACCCAGGACCCCGGCACTTCCACCACTGTGGCACTTGGGACAGAGTCTGAGGTTATTAAAAAAGAGCCCTTTCTCCTTAAACTGCTGGGACCCCCCAGAGCCAGTTTTAAAGTAATGTACCTTCCCTCAGTGTCCTGGTTTGAAAACAAACAGCAGAAATCAGAAACAGAGGAACCTGCCTGGAGATTTCTAACTTAACCCCGGCACCTGGCCGAGGTTTGCGGCACGGTCCCCCTAGAGCTCTGCCATCCTATCTTACACGGCTGCCAAGTGACCCAAACTGGGATGGGCTGGGAAGGTAAAATGCACACGGGGACACTGAAGATTTTGCATTAAAAAAAGAACAAAAAAAACTTGGTAGTAATTCTTGTCATTTACATGTTTAACGTTTTGGATTTTGGATACACTGGGTTAAATAAAACTATCATTAACATTAATTTTACGTGTTTCCTTTTACCTCTCTTGATGTGATCACTAGAAAACGTAAAGTGATAGACACAGCATGCATGGTACTTCTCTTGGGCAAAACTTCCCTCGAGTGCTGGGTTAGTGAACTGCAGGCCCGCGGGCCAAATTCTTTCCACCTCCTGCTTTTGTACAGCCAGTGAGCTAAGGCTGGTTTTTACATATATATACACACACATATACACACACACGCACACATATATACACATTTACACACACACACACACACACACACACACATATATATTTTTTTGGGGGGGAGGGACGGAGTCTCGCTCTGTCGCCCAGGCTGGAGTGCAGTCGCACGATCTCGGCTCATTGCAACCTCCACCTCCCAGATTCAAGTGATTCTCCTGTCTCAGTTTCCTGAGTAGCTGGGATTACAGGCACCACCGCCACGCCCAGTTAATTTTGTATTTTTAGTAGAGATGGGGTTTTGCCATGTTGGCCAGGCTGGTCTCAAACTCCTGACCTCAAATGATCCACCCACCTCGGCCTCCCAAAGTGCCGGGATTACAGGCACGGGCCACCGCACCCGGCTGGTTTTTACATTTTTAAATGGTTGGGATTAAAAACAAAATCAAAAGAAGATCATTTTCTGACATGTGAATGGCATAGAACTCGGATGTCAGGTGTCTGTAAGTAAAGTCCATCTCTTCGCTGCCAGGCTGCCTCGGGCTGCTCCAAGCTATGAGGCCGGTCCTATCAACTACTATCCGGTCCTTTACGGAAAACCTTTGCTGACCCTGCACTGGAGTTCTGCAAATACAGACCCAGGCTTCTGAGCTGAGGAGGGTCTGGCTCAAGCCCCTTCTGGAACTGCACATGGGCTGACCTAGGATCCAAGGCCACTGAGCCCGGTCAGAGGCAGGACGGGACCAAGTCCCACCAGCTCACTGGGATGGCTACAGGTGACCCAGGAATCTTTTTGGCATCAAATTCTCTTTAGATCACTCTCTTAAGTTTCTCATTTGTGATGAATTAGTCAAAACTTTTGCTTATTTTCAGAACACAGCAGGCCCACAGACAGGCTGGGGACCCCAAAGGGGCAGACAGCCTGTCCCAAGCCCCTCTTGGATGATGCTTCAGAAACCCCAGCCATCTAGAAAGAAGAAGGGTGGAGGGACACTGGTCTCCCATAGTGTCATCTCTAAAGCTCTATCATCCCAAATGGTTCGGACCAAAACGAAATGAACTCCACACACGGTAACAAGCATGACAAGGGTCGGACACTCAGGGAGATGGCCCAAAAGGTGGGCTGCTTAATAACTGGTGGTGGGACTCTGATGAAGTTACTTACCTGTGCGGGCCTCAGTGTCCTCTCGGGTAAAAGGGGGTGGGAATTACTACCTGTTTCCTAAGACCTGAGCATACTGAGTAATACATATAAAGAACTCGAAATAACTCTCTGTTCATAGTAAGCACTTGATCAATGTTTGTTGAAAGGAAATGAGCGCTGGTGGGCTACTTATTTGGGGAACTAGTTATTGAGGCATTTGCCCAATTTGATTCAAGTTCGTAAGTTCGTAATGAAAATAAAATTTGTATTAATTTAATGGGAAACAGTAATGTTGATAACTTACATCATACTGTCATCGTGATTCAAAAAGTAGCTCTCAATACCTTGTATTTTGTTCTTATGCCCTTGGCTTTTTGTATCAAAGTAACCACAAGGAACTACTTTCCAAAAGCTACAACAGCATTTGCCGTAAGAATGTTACTGAAGGCACCGTCTATGTAAGAATACATAGCCTGTATTAAAACAACCAGTATTAAAGTCAACATTCAGAAGTTTACCTTAGCACTAATGCTAAAAGAGGCTTTTCCTTCATGTGAGAATTGATGCATTTTTTCCTGAGAATCAATGCAACACATCAACGGCTATGTTTTGCTTTTTGTTTTAGGTGCCAGGAAGCTCACATCCTAAGTTTTGGTTCACATCTACCAATGGGAAGGAATCCTAAGATGTACATATGTGATCCAGCTCTTCCCCTCGTCGAAATCTATTATTCCATTGCCCGTTCTTATTTTTGTTTGTATTTTACTACAGATAGTCTCCAACTTAGGAAGGTTTGACTCACACTTTTTCAAGTCTACCAGGTGAAGAAGCCACAGGCAGTCAGCAGAAAGCAGTAAGCTGCTCCCTCTGCAGGCCCGGCAGCGGCAGCCCCACGATCTCCAGGGTGGACACTGGCACTTCACAGTGACCTGCACTTCCAGGTGCCCTTGTCCAACCATCGGCTAACATTTACCCATTCCAAGCACAGGTAAGGTAGGTGAGGCTATGCTACCATGTTCAGTAGACTGAGGTATATTAAACGCATTTATGATTTAATGGTATTTTCAACTTACGATGGGTTTCTGAGGAGGCAGCCCTGTCGTAAGTTAGGGAGCGTCTGTCTGTATCTAACGTGTGACCTTACGTGCACGCTTCATTCCCTCATAGGTAGAAACAAGCAAACTATTATTACCAACATACAAATAGTGAGATTTCCATGACCAGATACTCAAATGAGCCTGCAAAAATCCTCACACCACAGCCTACAGGATGACGTCCATAAATCACTACACTGATTTGTCTTTGCACTTCTTCATTTACATTGGTCCTATTTTGAGAAATGTCTAGAAAGGTAGCAACATCACCTTTTACATAGGTTCAGGTAAATAATGAAAAGTACTCAGTACTGTCCTCTTAAGAAAAGGAAAAATAAATTCTAAATTTACTAATTATTTCCTCTTAAGAAAAAAAATCTAGGGTGTTGGCTACGTTTGCTCATGTTGAGAATCCAAAGGCCACTGTTTCTTAAGTGGCTCTTGCACAACAAAGAAAAACTACCAGCTCCCTGGCCCAGCTGCCTGCTTTGCTCAAGAAGGCAGGCGCGGTGGAGACTCCTCCAGGAGGTGTCTAATAATCTGCAAAGGTCCAGACAGCAACCCGGGGCAGACACAGCTCAATCCGGCCAACCCGACCATCAGAAAGGAAGGAGGAGGAGGCACGCCTTCCTGGGTTCAGCTCTCTGGGGTCCCCAACACCTCCTCTTAGTGGCCATCTTGTCCACTGGCACCAAAGCTGAGCTCAGAGGAAAGCACCTGCCCTGATCCAGTCTGTCTCTGCCGCCTCCCTGCCCACTCCTGTGGGACGCTCCCTCTCGGCATCTGTCCGTCATCGGCATCTGTCTGTCATGGGGCATCTGCCGCACCACACTGCAAACCCACCAGTGCCAAATGTCCCCCGTCAGCCGGCCCACCCGCACTTCATCTTGCTGGCTTAAGAAGGTGAGTCTCAGGGCCCAGCAGTCTATCAGAACTGACCTGGTCTTCTCTGACCCCTTTCCCTATGACTTTTTGGTGACTTTTTTTTCTTTTAAGATTTTCTGTATCTGACATTGGTCACTTACACTCTGTATTTACTGCACTCTTATTAAAAATATGTTCCTGTTGGTGATAACCATTGGGTTTCCCAAGAAAACCTGTATCCTGGCACCCACTGCAGGGCTGGGAATCTGTGCAGACAGCTGCCTGGTCTTTGGTGACCAGATTTTCCACGTTCCTCCTTGAGCGCTGCCATGTGACAGCAGCCTCAGACGGCAACAACTGGTCCAGTACCCAACTCGCACAATATCCCCGTGGAAAGATGCAAACATTTACTCAGTATGTTTCTCTCTGTGGAGCAAGCTCTAAGCATCCAAGTGAAGCTCAAGGGGGGCTTTCTCCACACTGCCCTAAACACCTGGTTATATGCCGGGTCCACACTTGGCACTGCTGACTCAGCACGACAACACGCTTACCAAGTTCCTTTTCAGAGTGGACTTTCACCTCCCCTTATCCTGTGCATTCAGCACAGTGTAGGGAGAAAAAGACTAAGCTGGGAATCAGGATGCCTGGGTTTGAGCTCTGCACCATTCCTGCGGCCTTGGCCCAGTTATTAAATCTTTCTACATTTCAGTACCTGTAAAATGTCAGGATTCACTCACAAATCATCTCTAAGTTTCCTGCAGTTATAACACATATATGACTCTCTATATTAACCTTCTAAAACAAGTCCAAACACAAATAACGTAAATTTACAAAGAAATGTAAACAATCATGAAAGCAAATGCTTCCCTTCATGGTCATCACACTGAGTCAATGGAACACTCCTAACATAAAACCATACTCTAAAATGGCAGCCGCCCTAACCCTGTTTGGGCCAAGAAAGTGCAGGGATCTAAATGGAGGTTTCCTGGTCCAAAACATCTAAAAATGCTTTCCACAATGGTCTACCATTCCCCTGACAGGATTTAAGGAGGGCTGCCTAAAATGCACGCTCTCAAGGGCCCCCTTAATGTTCATGGCTAAGCAAAAGGCCTGGTTTGTAAATCATCTCCCACACACATGTAAAATCCCAAATTCTAACTGTAATAACTTTCTTTTTTAATCAATACCTACACTTTGAAATATGTAAATATTAGGAAAATTAACCTTACTTTCTAAAGTTCAAATTCTTAACAGCCCATAATCTTTCATCAACCTAGAAAATAACTGATAAGCCAACCTTCCTGCAAAACCATTAACAGATTCTGCTTTTCTGTCACCAGGGTAATTTACTGAGGCTAATTTTAATCCTACCACTAAACCACTAATCCCATGACTTTACAGAATTGTCCCCAAGTTTATGTTGCTACGGCAAGTACTTTCACATGAGGAATTCACTTACTTATTAATACTAAGTGTTTTATTTTTTAAGTTGGTTTTAGGAATGAGATCATCTTGCTTGCCTCTCATTTTAAAAAGTAAAAAGCCACTTTTGAAAAAAGGAAGCCACGTGAGCACCTGGGGTTGGACTGCACTCAACACAACAACGTTAATGTAAATTATGCTTGGTGTTACTCAAAAGGACAAATTATCATCATTATGCTAATGGTCATGCTAAAGACATGAAAAGCTTTGAAATGATTCATCTAAATCTGGTGGGAATATGATCATCAATGTGAATGATGGTATTTTCTCAAACTGGCATAAAAATGTTCTGTCTGTGTCACTGATAATGTCAATATAAATGATGCATCACCAAAGGCAACGTGCACTCACACGCTCTACGCTCACGTTCCCGGAGCAAAGCCCCAGCCCACCTTTCAGTCCACATATGCCTTGCTTTGGGGACACACATGTGGATGAGTAGAAATTTATTTACTTCTTTTGTAAAACAGAGAAAACGGGATGATTAACGCTAACAAGACTGAGACAACGAGAGAGGTGTCTGGAGACACATTTGCTTTGGTGTCGACTCGACAGCCATACAGAACGTTTAAAATGGAGGTGGCATCTTCTGTGGCGTTCCGTATTAATAAACTCCTGCAACACGGCTCTTACGCGAGCCACCCTGTGAATTCAACACAGGTCTCCCCAAAAACCCAAACCAGCATGTGTAAACAAAACATAGCCTAAGTGAATACACCTCAGTTCTGCCTGTAGATAATTCCAGGGCAGTGCCACAGAAGCTCAGGAGAACTATTAAACAGGACTGTCCATTTGTTCGTTAATTCACTTTCTTTAAAAAAAAAAAAAAAAAGATGGAGACAAAACCTAAGTCGTTACGACAAAAATAATAATAATAAACATACTTTTTTGCTCTAGATTAAAATCACCGGAATAATCAGGAACTAAACAGTGAATCTTCTCTTTCAGACCTGCCCAACTCTTAGCCTTATCTGTGACCAGCAGAAGTCTTAACCACTCATATTCAAGTCTGTGTTTTCCTGAATTAACACAGTCACTCAGCATTGAACGGCAAACCATTTCTCACAAAAATTATATCGGGGAAAAAAAAGTGAAACTTGTTCACTACACCCTTAAGTATCAACTGAGTAAGAATCTGCTAAAGCCACAAACGACCTCTCTGTACAACTTTCAATGCATCATTTACTGTACTAAATTTCAAAGAACATTCTCAAATGCTGAAATAAATCAATGCCCAAACACAGCATCTCGTCAGCTCATGCAATATAGGTTAAATAGTACCATATGGCACAGACAGACACATGCTGCCCTTTTCTGAAACAAAGAAAAAAATTCTTAAACAAATGTCCTTTACTTTCACATGGGAAGAGTGAGGGATTAGAGAGTTCTTCAAGTGTTAATAGTGCTGAAAAATTTTTAACTCTTAGCCATTAACAAGAAATTATAGTTTTAATAGAGAACCTTGATTTTTAAGCCTGTCTTTAACTGTGTCCTGAAAACTAACACCACATCTTCCTCCACGCACACCATCTCCTAAAAAAGCAAGAAAATAACAGGACAGCTGTATCCTGGAGGCTGAGCCGGCACCAGTAACTCCCCAGGGCGGCGAGAGACGTTGTCTACCTGGTTTTGAAGGAAAAAAAACACCAGATTCCCTCTGCCTTGAAAATAACAAAACACACAAAAATCTCATCCTATTTTCACCACTCAGTTGAGGAATTGTCTGGATTTCACAATTATATACGATATATATCTCTTCTTGGCCCAGTAAATTCTGAGATTCTACAGACTTTATTTACTTCCTGACCAAGGTTGAGGGGGAAGATACAGAAACAGGAATACAAAGTAAATCTACCAGAATTAACAAAGAGTTAAAATACAGTATATGGTAAGATGTATCTAAACCTACTATGGTTGTCTTTTAAATAATTTTTCCTACTCTCCTGCTTGTGTTTTAGTCATTACTTAACATATATTTACATGTTTGCTTTCTAAAAATAGTTGCATTTCTAATTACTCCTGCTTTGTAATTTTCAGTACCATTTGAATTAAAGATTAAATGCCAGATCTTTTTTGGAAATGACTTTTAAGGCATGTTGAGAGCCACAAATTACACTTCTTTACAATTCGAATGTATACCACTGGAAAACATCTCATGCTAGACATAAATACGATGATGGCTCTAGCTTTGGAAAGAGAAGCTTCAGCTGTTCAAGTCACGTGTGGCCAGATGCAGAGCATAAAGAATGCAAAACAGACAGTTGCAACTGCTGGTTTTCACCAGTCCATCTAAAATACACTTCATATACTTTAGTGGATACTAGAAATTTCAAATACAAACAATGCATTTATAGCCCTTATAAATGTATCCTTCTTTATACTATTTATAGCTATTTAAGTCATTCCCCTAAAATATTCTTGTTAGAAAAATTAATTTTAAAATAAAGATACTTTTTAAAGAACAGAAAGAGACATTCTAAAGTCAAAGTTGTTCTTTATTCCTCCTCCTCCCATAAGGTTAATTTTATTAATCATTCATAAATGTAAGTATTTGATATGATTCTTTTCTTAAAACGGGTTTGCGACTTTTCAAAATTCCTGAAAATCAAATGATTTTGATAGTTCTCGTCCAATGGTGGGTGGGAGGGTGGTCTTAACTGAGGGCAGAGGTCATTCCTCTATCAAAGAGAACGTCCCGCCCCACTCCCAAACTCACTGGTTCCTGGGACCAGAGAGAACCAAGGCCAGGGCTTCCATTTGAAAAACACTATCTTCTCTACGGCCCCTAGATACATTCCCATCATAGGCTGCTGCCACTACGCTTTCGGCCAGTCAGGTGGAAGGACTGAGGATGAGAGCCCCAGGAGGGGAGGGAGAAGAAGGGAACAGCTACACTGTCAGCTCATGCCACCAGTTAGCCACCAGCCCAAAGGGAACCTAACCAAACAGTGGAACCACCAAATAATCACTGCTGCACAAACAGAGGCCTGTCCACAGCCTCCACCTCCATCTGCCTCTGAGAACCTCCACATCCCTCAGTGCCTCTCACACACAGGGAGATGTAGTCCAACCATCACCCACTCAGACCTCACAACGGATGCACAGTCTGACACTACAATTCACTTGAAAAATGCAAATCTAAATGACATGCAGTTCCCAACAACAGGGTAGGGGCCGCTTCCAAGGTCCTGTGAGCTAAACACAGTAATAAAATTAGTCCTTCACGTTTAGCCATTAACAGTGCTGGAAGTGAAGCTCTAAGGTGCCAAATCGCAGGCCGCCAGGAAAGGCCTTTTTGCAGGATGCTAGTTAGGCAGTAAATGCAAATTCAGGGAAGTAAGGATGTGCTAAGGAAGTCAGAGCGGCACACGTCCAGCTCCCTGAGCAGTGAACAAACCCACGGATATTCTTTGCACTACGTTCAGTAAGATAGGCAACTGAACTTTTCCACAGCTTCTAGAACTTTTGAGGGGGAGGGGTCGGGACAGCAAAGAGATGCATTTTTGAAAGAATTGACTGTGTCAGAATAGCTTCATTCAAGCACTAAAATGTATAAACATTCACAGCATGAAAGATGTCTGCTTTTGAAGAAGAAATGTTACTTCCAAGTTCAAGCATTTATAAAGCAGATACCTAATCAAATAAATTTAACTTTCTTCCATTACAGTTATATTCCTAATAATTAAATCCATGTCTATCACTGAGAAAGTTACACATCTCCAGTTAAATTTGGCCAGCTGAAAACCAAAGAGAAAGTGGATCGTGTTTCCTGCACATTTAACAGCAATGCCTTCTTCAGTCAGAATCTAGTAATAAGCGAAATACCATTTTTAATTAGGTAATTAACACAAGTCCTTTTCTCCTGAATTGAAAATGGAGTAAAAAACAAAACAGTGCATGTCTTCAACATTTAAACAAGCATATTATACAGGAAAGTGCACACGTTTGGACAAGCTCCCTGCTGCAGAATGCAGTCAGCTTATATTTCAGTCTCTATCTCTACGGCATTAAGGTATAATGCAGCTGAAACTCTAAACACAGTCTCCAGTCAGACTTACAACCACTCCCACCAAATTCTTTTTAAAAGATGCCTTCTCTTAAATTATGAATAAGACCAACATGTATTCTGGACAATGAATAAATAAAAATCCACAACCACCCAATACAATGAGTACTAGTTTTTCAAGAATAATCCATGACTAAGCTCTACGTCAATTGCTAGGCCATGTTATCCTTTTTCCCCATTTGGTAAGACTGAAAACCATCTGTTGGAGCATACCTCATTTCAAAGTATTCTTTAAAGAAGTCCCCTTTCCTTTTTCACATATGCTGCTAAACTTAATCACATCAAATGCTTCACTTATAAAACTCAAATATCTCCTTGCAGGAGGAAGTTAGGTAAATGGAGTTAAAAGTTTCATTTATGAAAGTGAAGACAAAGTGCTTTTCACATTGTGACCTCTTTTCAAAGACCTCTCTCATTCCCTTCAGTCAATTTTGGTCTCTGGGACAACATCTTACAAAAAAAAAAAAAAAAGTTAGAAATGTAGGACTTCAGGATTCCAGGAAAAATAAAATCTCTGAATTAGTAGACGCTGAAGCTGGTTTACAAATAACAATGGGAAAACACTGGTGAGGTAAACTATTCTCAGGATGTCAACAATTCATAGCAGACACATTTCTCAAAGTTCTTGATCTAGTGCATTTCAGGATATTAAGCCATTTGGAAAGATTATTCTAATAAACAAAAGCTTTCCGAAATAAAAATAAGCAGAACTCCCATCTCTCTATGCATTGTTGAAAGCTGTACACACTAAACCTGCTATTTTGGTGTTATTTCATTTTAGAGAGGCATTCCCGTTCCTCTTGGTTAGTTTTATTACAGATCCACCGGGATTATTATTTTTTTAGAAGGTTAATGTGCTCTGGTGTTTCACTATATTCAAATTAGCAAGTGTAAGAAAACAAAGCCATACTAATGAATTAAGAAAAACATTAGACATGCTTGTACCTTACACCAAAATTCAAATTCAATTACCAGAATACTTGTGAGTCTTACACAGAGTTGAATTCATCCCAGAGCCCATTCAAGATGGCCATGGGGGTCACTCCTGTGAAACTAAAGATGTCCTCCTATAAGTAACCCAACTCTCAAACTCCTGACACCATGGCAGGCTCCTACGCAGTTTCACTCTCCAATTTTACTAAGAGGGGGCGAGGGGTTCTCAGACCCATGCACAATAGTGGTGTGCGGTATATTTAATTCTGGCTGGTCTGTGTAAATATAAATAACAGTTACTTGACGACATAATCAAAGAATGCAAGTGAAAATGAAGCTGGAACAAACCAATGACAAAATGAGCTCTTTTTATTTTACATGGTAGTAGCCAGTATCCTAATAAATAACATGCATGCCTAGCTCTTTTAAGCAACACATCCCTAAACCAAAATACTTCAATCATATTAATAGGCTGGTTTTTTTAAAAAAAAGCTGAAAAAGCTCCTTTTGGGAGCCTAGCCCCCTTTGCATCTACTGGAGCCATTATCTTTAATAGTATTTAGTCCATAGCCCCATGGTGAACGTACATCACTCAGCTTTTAAATCACCTTCAATCAAGATTGGAGACTGCATGGCAGGTTGACAGGCGCAATGCCTTTCTGCTGTATGTGTAAGTCGGATCCCCACTAAAGTTCCTTTTGTGACTTGCTGGTTAAGTCAACACGGCGAGTGGACCGGAGGGTCCGAGGGCTCCCTCCTTTGTTACGCAGGGGACACCCCTGGAAGGCCAGCTGAACGCCCACGGGCACATCTGGGCTTTTCCAGGCAGCCCACAGAGCCATCCCCGGCCTCTGTACCGCCGAGACACTGTGAGGTCACACACGCAGGACACAAAACCCGCACGCAGCAGCCCCTCGCGAGGCGCCCCGAGCCCGGGTGCCGACCGCCAACTCCCACCCCAAATCCGCTCGCGGGCGCAGGACCGGTTCAGGTGTGAACACTTATGTAATCGTCCTCGGGGCCACGCCTTTCCCACCGCCCCACCTCCGCCAGAACAAAGTGAAGTTTAAAATAGAAACCAATTACCTGGCCTCCGCCGCGCCTCGGCCCCCGGAGCCCGGTCCACGCCGCCGCGCGGACCCCCGCCTGGCCCGCAGCCCCGCGCAGACCCCAGTTCCGGACCGGACCCGCCCCCCTCCCCGGCCCCGGCCCTCCACACCCCCATCCGCTCGCTCCCCCCTCACCCCGCGGCCTGCCCTTCCCCCCGCAGCCCCCTCTCCTCCTCCGGGCCTCGCTCCCGCCCCCGCCGGCTCCACGCGCCCGCCCCGCTCGCCCCCGCCCCCCGGCCCGCACAGACCCCCGCCTTTGTTATGGTGCGAAGTTGGGCTGTGGGTCCGTCTCTTTCACTTCTTGGGTTACAGTGCAGCCGTGTGACGTCCGCTCCACATGACGGGGGCGGGGGGCGGGCGCCGGGGGGCGGGGGCGGCGGGCCAGGCCCTCCCCGTGCTTCTCCGCCCCTTCCCGCCCCGCCCACGGCCCTCCTCCTGGCAGCCCAGCAACAAGCGGCCACCGGCCCCACCCCGGGGCGGGCAGGTGAGTCCCCCCGCCCCGACCCGCCCCCAGCCCACACGGCCGCCCCGCGCTCCCGCCCCCGGCCCCTGGCCACGCGAGCCCCAGGACCCTCAGTAGCGCCCCAGCGCCGCTGCAGCTCAGACACACCGAAATAGGAATGATTTAATCCAACGACACCTCCCAGGGCTGCCCAGTCCCGGTTCCGCCAGCTCCTGAGATTGGGGAGGGGCAGAATCAGGTGGAACTCGGATTGGGGGGCGGAAATGGCCCGAGTGGGAGGGAAGGCGCGGGGTCGGATGCTACCTTGTAACCGAGTTAGGTTCCTGCAGAAAAGAAGGACGAAGGTCGTCCACGGACCCTCGGGTGACCTCGGCGCGGCCTGGTGGCCAAGAACACCCGTGCGTGGACGAGGTCCCTTCCGGGGGTCTCCCTGCAGGGGTCTCCAGGGAGGAAGTGGGCATGTGGGTCCTTAACCTCTCCATTGCATCATCCCCATCCCGGTGGGTACAGAAGCGCAGCAACCCCGCGATGCTCCCGGAAGACACCGCGTCTCCAACATTTACACGGAGATGGTGCTCGGCTCAGGTCGGGTCCGTACGCTTCCCGAGGTGCGTACTACGAGAGCCACACACATCACTACCGATATTCCTGGGAAAGTCAGTGCCACAGTAAGTCAGCTGCAAGCGTGGGGTGGCCGGTGACGCGCTCTGCCCGTGAATACGCCCATTGTGCAGGGCAGACGCAGCCAGGGCGCAGCGTTCAGGAGGCGGGTGGGCAGCCGAACTTTCACTAGCCACAAGCGCTTCACCTTCTAGAATTTGCCAGGGACTAAGCATCAACTCCCAGTGAGAAAATAAAATGTGAAGTTGGAAGACACATGCTGCCCTTCACTTTTGTACGGAGTTCACATCAGTTTCAGCAATCCGCGTTCTCAGTTCGCTTTGCCCGGGCGAGTGGGCTCCATCACCTGGACCAAAAACGCACCAGGATGCGCCTGCCCGGGGCAACGAGGCCGAAGAAACCGCACGTTTCGAGTCCCCAGTTGCTGAGAAACAATCACAGCCCTCCTCTTTTCTTTCCCTCTTGCAGGTTCCGACCTGAATCCGAAAGTGCTTCTAAATCCCATGCTTCACAGAACGTTCGGAAGGGGAGGCGCTCCGTGGGGGCTGCTGCGTGCCCATGTAGCTGAACCGACTCGAATAAAAGCGTGTCCACGTCTACATCACACATCTGTGTAAATGCAGAAGCCTGCGGATGCGCGGAGCTGGCCAGACTTCACAGTGTGCAGACACATGGGCTCATGCACGCGCGCGCGCTCACACACACTCACACCCCAAATTACCTCCGGGATGGAGAAAGCCGCTGCTTATTGGCCAACAGAGCCGTCACTCATGCCCAGGGGGCAGGGAGACTTCGCAAAGCTGTTTCCTTTTTTTTTTTTTTTCTCTGCTCTCCTCCCTACCGTTTCATTTAATGGTAAAACAACAGCAGAGCTCTGAAAGTTAGCCATCTGCGCGGAGTTTGCCTTCTTTAAGGAGGGAGGCGTCAGACGATATCCATTTAAATATATTTTGTACTTCCACAAAGGATAGAAAGGGAAATTAACGAAGGGAGTGGAGGCGGAAAGGGAGCTCCGAGTAAGAAGGAGGGGTCATCCCGCGGGGGGGGAGGGGGCGGGGGCCGAGGGCCAACGCTGGGGAAAGAGTTGTTCTCTACACCGAAAAGGGACTTTGACCTTCCATTGATCTCTCAAAATTAAAAAACGTTTCTTCACAGGTCAGATTGCAACAAACGCTCGTTCCTAATTTACGAACTCGTCCTTTTGATTTTATTATTTAAGCATGCGCCAGCAATCGTGTTTCCTTAAGAAAGAACTGACCTATTTTTGGCTGGAGATAAACGATCATGTTAACAGATGTTAATCTTGTAATCTGTTTTTCCTGTAAGCACTTTACCTACCCGGGTTTCAGACCTTAAAAATAACATCTTTTCCAAAAAGACCTGACGTCACAATTCACTCCCTGAAAAATCACACTCCCCCTCCGGTTTCTTCCCCTGCAATGATTTCAAAGACATTAAATCTTTTCCACTTTATAAATGCTGATCTGTTCTGCCTCTACTCCCACAGGCTCTTATTTGCATTTCAAATTCCACAGGTTACACCAGTCGCCTTTTCAAAAAATGTAAACCAACAATGAAGCAGCAAATGGCTTTTTGTGCATCTGGATTAAATAAAGCACAGAATGAATATATTTGAAAAGAGGACTGCGCAAGTTGATCTTTGCACACCCAGAGACCCAGTGACTCTTTATCAGCGGAATGAGTAAGACACACAGCCCCCAGAGCTCCCTGTCTGATCCCGGTCTGCTGCGGGAAGCTTATTAACGCTGATAATAGATGGGGCTGACTTACAGACCCACATTTTTCGGATAAAAGGCTGGTTCCCTCTGGTCCCTAATTGCGGGGGTCCACTGGCTCTCCTCACCGCACACATAAACTGCTGCTTTTAAATACCCCACTCGGCTGCAGTTTAACAAACTTATTCATACAAAGTTTCTTTAAAACTTGAGGCGGTTTAATCTAAATACTGATCGTAACTATTCAGTCTGTTAGTTCTCCCTGGAAATGGCAGCGGAGGCGCCTCCCCCCACCTCCCGCCCAACCACACACACCCCACCGCATTCTTCCTTCATACACCCGGGTTCATCTCGCCACCGAGGCCTCCCCCACCCGCGCCCGGCGGGGCTCAGCTCCGAGGAGTCCCTGCCCACCACTCTTCGAGTCGGTGCCAGACCCTCGCCCCCACCCCCACCCCCGCCCGAACTTCCCTTCCAGGACCTCTCACTTCTTTAACGTTAGGGTCACTTAGAAGCTCCCCGCAGACTGGCAAGCAGCCGGGGAGGGGGCCGTAAAAAACAAGGCCACCCCCCCTCCACGCAAATACGTCCCCTAGGCAGCAGCGCGCTGTGCCCACAGGCATCGATCCCATCCGCCAAACCCTTAATAATTGAAGCGGCTCCTCGGGCCCGCAGCCCCATCACCCACCTTCATTAGCCGGAGCGTTTTACTTTAAAGTAAGGCAATTTGCTCTTTGTCTCCTAATGGATGGAGAGCGCATCCGAGCTCCCCTCCTCCCGCGTCGCCTTTGACGAAGTGTACAAAGCCAGAGCCTCTTCCGCGCTCCCACCCCGGCCCCCACCCCGCCCCTCCACTGCGGTAAAAACCACCTCCCGGGCGCTCGCCCCGCCGCCCGAAGTTGCATCTTCCCCTATCCTGGAATTGCAGAGCAGACCAACTACCCACAGGGAAAGCCAAGTAGCCCTCCCCGCGCCCGGGGGGCCCCTCCCCGGCGCACCCCCCTCCCCGGCGCCTCCCCACCACCCCCAGCGGCGCACACCACAGTCCGGGGCACGTCGGGGCTCCGGGCCCCGCGCCCACCGCCCGCCCGCGGCCCCTGCGGCGCAGCCCTCCCCCCGCCCGCGGCCCCTACCTTGGCGGGGAGGCGGCGGGCCTGGGGAGGAGGACGCGCACGCCCCGCGCATCTGAAGGTGAAGCCGAGCGCCCGCGGCGCGGAGCCGAGCGCTGCACTAGACCGACCGCGCCAGCTGCGCCCGGGCGCGGGGGACGCGCGAGGGCGCGCGGGGCCCACCACGCGCCCGGCCCCCTCCCCGCGCCGCCCGCGCGCGCCCTGGACGCGCTCGCCCTGCGGGGGCCCCGGCGCCGGCCGGGCTCGGGGGGCTGCGCGGCACGGAGAGGGGGCCGGGCGCCCACGGCCCGGCGCAGGCCGGAGGCTTCCCCCAGCCCGGGAATGGTCTGCCCTGTAGGAAACGCACACTCCACTATTGTCTCATCAGCACAAAGTTCTGCCACACTGCGGGGACAGTCTGGAGGCTTGCAGTGACTCAGACACAGCCAATTCCTCCCCTAATAGCACTGAATCACGATTCCAGCGGCCAGTGGTCGCCCCTCGTCAAGGTCTAAGGCTGCGGCAGCCCCGGCTCCCGGAGGCCGTTTCCGCGCGCACACGCGCATCCACACGTACAGACGTGCTCGGGATGCGGGTCCCGCCGGCGGGCACCTGGGCACTGCGCCCCAGCTGGACTGAAATGGGGACACCCCTTCGGGGGTCCCAGGTGCGTGTGCATTACACACGGCGTAGCGTGTGCGTATCACTCAACTTCCTGGTGAATGCCTCTGGGGGTGTTCAGACGCAGGATCAATACATTAAGTCCCGAATCAAGGGTCACAGAGGTCCCGCTGGAAAGACTTCAAACAGCGGCTCTGCCACATGGCCATTTAAAAATGAAGGGGTTGTTTACTGGTAGCCTTCAAAGTTCAACTCTTATTTTTCTGTTCTTAAAACTTCATTTCTTCACCTCACCTACTCCCCACGGGCAGTAGTTAGTTGTAGTAAGTTGAGTCTGGGACTAGAAATCCCAATTGGACTCCAAAATGCTCTCCTGGTACAGGGCAGGGAGGGCTGGGGTGGGGGAGGGGAGGGAGGGCGCGCGGGGGCGGGGGAGGGGAGGGGCGGGTCGGAGCGAGCGAGGGCGAGCGCCCCTTCACCGCCGGTGACGTAGACCCGGGGAGCTGCGGCCTGCGGAGGGGTAACACTAGCTTCTCCCACCAGGCTCCTGGCCATATTGTTCTCCTCCTCGTGATAACTCCGCAGTGGAGGTGGATTCTGTCCAAGACGCCCAACGTGGCTCCGCGCAGCAGTCAGCGCTGCAATCCTGGCGGTTACCTCCGCGGCGGCGTCTCCCTTTGCGCCTCATACTCGCGGCCCGCGGCCCTCCCCAACTTAGGGCGTTTACAAAAGAAACTACTCCAGACGCGCTGCAAAGGGAGGCGCTTGTGCCCGAATGCTGGAGCTCAGCCGCGGGGCCATTCTGCATGTGTGATGTTTGAGGGGGGGGTCGGGGTGGGGGTCGGGGGGCGGGGGGAGTCAGGCAGAAAGACAGGGAGAACCTCTGCGATGAAGGATCCGCGAGTCCTAAAATGTAAGCTCCGTGTGACTGACGATCTGCACTGATTTGGAGAGCAGGCGTGTTAAAGGTCACGGACAATTGTTGCTGGCTTCAGCATGAATGCCTAAGTGGGATGTATTCTTCAACAGTCACATTTAAGTCTGATTCACCGAAAAGTATTGACGTGCCCACCATTCATTTCAGTACACTGTGAAAATGCACAAAGAAAGTATCCCCAAATTCAACTAATTACAAAGCTATAAATGGCTTGTATACACATACTACATGTAGGTAGTAACAAAGATTAAAAGTTGAAGACTTGACACTTTAATAGCTTTTTGGTAGGATTTTGGAATGAATATAAGTCAGTGCTATAGACCTACATTCATCTGCATTCTTGGGTCTATTTAAAAGTACAATCTTGCACTAATAATTTCCATGTGTTGAAAATGGACAAGGTAGATCATTGAATGGTGATCAAGACTTCCAAACCCCTCCACATAAAACTGTAAAATGTTCATGACTTGCTTCCTTTTTGTAGCCGGTTTAGGGCCCTGTCTTAAGTCACCCACGTGTGATTTCACTCAGGGCATTGTCTGTCTACAATAATATTGTGCTTTTAAACGATTTCCTTTCTTACACATTTATCTACAACGCATCTGAAATCTGAGAGCATACTTTGATGGATGAGCAAGAGTTAAGTCCTGGTGTCTGGTGTGGCAGACCTAGAAAATGGCAGCTGGAGAGCCAGCATCATTTTGTTACAACTGAAACGTGTTCACATTGATTGTACACAAGTCACTGGTGGTCATTAGTCAATGCACTATTCCTAGCTCACTCCACACACACCAAAAAAAGGTGTAAAAATCAAATGTTTAATACAAGTTTCCATACTATTCCTGTAACCATATTTAGCGTTGCCAACATTTCAACTGTCTTAATGGCTTCAAACTCTTAAAGTAACCGTTAGGCAGTAAGGACACTGCCCTTGGAATGGCCCAGGAGAGCTTCTCCTCTTTTGAAATGTTTAAGTAAATTATACTATTTGGATGGAGCAAAGTCAGCAGTATTAACGGTTGAATATTAATGGTTGATTTTGGCTACTTGTTTTCTTTTAGTGATATGTGATATTTTACACATGTATGGAGCACATGTATTTGTTACAAGCGTAGAATATGTAATGATTAAGTTGGGGTGCTTAGGGTACTCATCACCTGGGGTATTTATTGTTTCTATGCGTTGGGAACATTTCAAGTTCTGTCTTCTGTCTATTTTGAAATACACAATCCATTGTTATTAATTGTAGTCTCTCTAGTCTGCTACCAAATATTAGAACTACTCATTCTATCTAACTGTATGTTTATACCCATTCACCAACTTCTTCATTTCCCTCTCCCACCCTCTGTAATTTTATAACAGACAATAATTTTGGTTAATGAAATAAATGGGGGAAAAAAGCATTTTCCCTTGCTATTGTCTAATGAATTATTTGTTCAGCCTTTGGGATTCCACTCCTTTCAACGTGTGATGAAATGGCGTTCAATGGTTATGGAGTGATTGAGCACATTTATGTTAGAAAGGTTCTTGAGGACTTCCATTATAAAAAATAGCTCAGAGTAAAAACCAAAAAGAACTCCGCCCACCGCAAAAAAAAAAAAAAAAAAAAAAAAAAACCAAGGCCTTGAGTGCGTAAAAGCTGGAAGTGAAACTGCCTATACTATAGCATAAAATCTAAGACAAACTAAAAAATATGTATTAAATATTCATGCTCAAAAATTTAAGTGCTCTGATTAGACAGTTGGGTGTGCTACTCATTAGTAAACAATATTAATCCTATCTGTGTAAATTTATTAGGATTGTCTAAATTATATCTGAGAAAGAAGAATTATATTACGCAACTAAGTCAAGGGGTAATCTTTTGTTTTCTGAACTAAAATTTAGAGATTTCCGAGTGGATTAGGGATAAATTTGATTTAAATTATCAAGAAGTATTCCTAGGTAAAGACTGTTTTAGGAGTACAGCTGTTCACTCCCTTTGTATTGTTTGGAATGGGTAACTATTTTGTGTATGAATGGAAATTGGCTGTTTATTTAATCACTGATGCTTTCAAAAATATTACACTAATCCTAATGTGTTGGGGTTTTTTTTTCCCTAAAATCTTTCCTTTTCATGGAACTAAAAAATTCAGAGAATACACTGCATTTGAACACGGAGGAGGGAAGAAACAGCCCTTCCGCACGGGTGTATCGATACAGAATTTAACATAGGATAATCCCCTTCGTGGATGGTGTGGCAAAATTATGATTATATTTTAAATAGAGTCTTCTATAAAGACTGCTTGAATCTAAAGTTAACAGAATATTTTAAATCTTAATTTAGGAAACTATCTCAGTTCTTGTACACATTTCTTAAAAACACACACACGCACACAAAAGAAATCACTTCTAATGTGATCTACACCCAGAGTCTTCCGTGTTTACCCTAAGATAGCTTCTTACCGAGCTTTCTCTTGTGGGGTCTTTTATTTACAGGATAATTTGAGGTCAAACTGACGGTGACTTAGGTTTAATCATGGTTGAGACTTGCACGTTGCTTGAAACACTTTTGTGAAAAATTTGTTCCTCCCTCTTCTGTATTCAGGTGTAAGGATGCCTTCAACAGGTTCTATGCCTGAATTTTTAGTTTGCTGAATAATCCACAAAGCATCGCCTCAAGATTGGATGCAAAATGCACCCGTGTGTGGGACAGAGAACGCCTTACTCATTTTCCCAGTAGCAGAAATCTTAAGAACTTTCCCACGGAACCAGCATTGTTAACAATCTGTCCTTGTTTTCCACACAGAAAAAAAAAAAAACCCTTGCTGACCCACACACTATTGTTATCGCAACATAGATTTTCCTCTTACTGATTTTTGTGCATATATTTTGAATAATGATAAAGACGACATTGACAAATACAAATCTTGGATCACAGAGTTAGGGTATTTTTGCAATGGCGGCGAAAGCACTGTAGAAAATGTACTAGCAGTTCAAGCAAGGCAGTCACATTTTCTCACCATTTGCAGTTTTTGGTAACTCCATCAGGACTTCACAGCAGGTAGACGACCCTCAAATCTGTTCTTAATTTCAACTTAAGTAAAAGACTCTCAGCAACAGCTGGCTTCACAATTGCTGATACAGAATTCCACAGATGTGGTTGAGAACGGTTTGAAGAATAAAAGGAACTAGGCCACAGACCAGAATTCATTTAAGGAAAGACAAATTCAATCAAGATTCCTCTTTTGAAAGATTGCCCATGTTACGGAAGAGAGGGACTTGTTTTTCTTATTACCTTTTCTGATAATCCTACAGTATGTTAATTACTTAGCAGACAGGTTGTGACCTGTTAACACCACACTTTCTTACAACAGCAAAACCACTGACTTTCTCTGCCCCCAAAGCTCATTATGGCTCACCATGCATAACTGATTACATGTGCATGTTTATGCAAACTTTGCTAACGGAACTGAAAATGAAATAAGGGAACCAGCAATACCTCCTTCGCTGTGGGCAGGCTAGGTACACTTGTAATGAAACTGAGTAGGGAAGACCTTTGCGTGAGATCTCATTTGACACATGCATGATACAGTTCGAAGGAAAGCCGACTTGGCATTCAGGGGGTTCGCTGGTGTAAGAAACAGAACCAAAAGAAAAGAAGTGGTCAGCATATGAATGAGTTGTCATAATTAAGGAATAAAGACATTTTGTTGATGGAGAGGTCAGCCACAATTTTGGCGGGGGTTGGGGGGGGACTTTTTAATACACATAATATAAAATTAACCATTGTAGCCTTTTTTGTTTTGTTTTTGTTTTTGAGACGGAGTCTCCCTCTGTCGCCAGGTTGCCAGGTTGCCAGGTTTTTTGAGACGGAGTCTCGCTCTGTCACCAGGCTGGAGTGCAATGCAGTGGTGCGATCTCGGCTCACTGCAACCTCCGCCTCCCGAATTCAAGCGATTCTCCTGTCTCAGCCTTCCGAGTAGGTGGGACTACAGGCGTGTGCCTCCATGCCCAGCTAATTTTTAGTATAGTGTCCTCAAGCTCATCCATGCTGTAGCATGTAGCTGGGTATAATTTTGCCTATCTTAAAGACACATAGACTGTACACGCAGGAGATAACTTTTAGAAAAAACTGATTAATAGAGTGACTATAGGCTGGACGCAGTGGCTCACACCTATAATCCCAGCACTTTGGAAGGCCGAGGCAGGCAGATCATGAGGTCAGGAGATCGAGACCATCCTGGCTAACACGGTGAAACTCCGTATCTACTAAAAATACATAAAATTAGCCGGGCATGGTGGCAGGCGCCTGTGGTCCCAGCTACTCGGGAGGCTGAGGCAGGAGAATGGCTTGAACCCAGGAGGGGGAGCTTGCAGTGAGCCAAGATCGCGCCACTGTACTCAAGCCTGAGTGACAGGGCAAGACTCCATCTCTAAATAAATAAATAAATAAATAAATAAAATAAGAGTGACCATAATTTCACCAAAAACAACTCTCAAGAATTTTTCTTCTGTTACCTAAAATGACTGATTTCCTTATTTGGCTGTCTTTGTCTTTTCTCACCTTGTAAGCTTCAAAAGCAATATGACAGAAAGCCTTACCGCCTTCCCAAATTGAAACTGTAACAACATGAAGCCACCCTATGGCCAAATTGGTGTTACATTCTTTCTGGTTAGTATTTTCAGAGCTTATTTATGACTTACAAGCAGATGACTTTAAGGAAAAAAAAGAAAGGAGGGGCCAGGCACAGTGGCTCACACCTGTAATCCCAACACTTTGGGAGGCCGAGGTGGGTGGATCACTTGAGGTCAGGAGTTCGAGACCATCCTGCCCAACACTGTGAAACCCCATCTCTACTAAAATACAAAAATTAGCCAGGCGTGGTGGCAGGCACCTGTAGTCCCAGCTACTCGGGAGGCTGAGGCAGGAGAATTGCCTGAACCAGGGAGACAGAGGTTGCAGTGAGCGAGATCACACCACTGCACTCCAGCCTGGGTGACAGAGCAAGGCTCCATCTCAAAAAAAAAAAAAAAAAAAAAAGGAGGAGGAAAGATGTAACGCCCAGGCATACTAAAAATCAGAAAACCAAAATTATAATCAATATAAAGAAACAGAATGGTTGACAGGTCAGGCACATGGGTTCATGAACGTGGCCAAGCGCTAACACACCCCCAAGCTTCCTGGCCCTAAGGAAAAACCTTCATTAAGAAAATTTATCTTTGTGGGGACTGAACTAGGACAGGTGTGGGTCTCTGGGCATGACTGAAGCATTCCATTTTAGAATAGATGGAGGTATTTTGGTGTGCCCCAAACAGATGTTAAATCAATGACATTAAGTTAAACTTGGGGGATCAAAATGGAATTTTTGTAAAGAGACAAATAGTTTGATCACGCTAATTGAGTAAATTGTACAGATTCTCACGCTTTTGTGCACTTTTGTTTTTCTTTTTTTTTTTTTTTTTTTTTTTTTTTTTTTTTTTTTTTTTTGAGACGGAGTCTTGCTCTGTCGCCCAGGCTGGAGTGCAGTGGCCGGATCTCAGCTCACTGCAAGCTCTGCCTCCCGGGTTCACGCCATTCTCCTGCCTCAGCCTCCCGAGTAGCTGGGACTACAGGCGCCTGCCACCTCGTCCGGCTAGTTTTTTGTATTTTTTAGTAGAGACGGGGTTTCACCGTGTTAGCCAGGATGGTCTCGATCTCCTGACCTCGTGATCCACCCGTCTCGGCCTCCCAAAGTGCTGGGATTACAGGCTTGAGCCACTGCGCCCGGCCGCACTTTTGTTTTTCATGGCAGCATTATAGTGACAAAAGGAAAATGTGGGGAAGTGATACGAGACGGCTAAGACATTTTATACACTGAAAATCTAAAAAAAGCATTTCAGGCAGGCAGTCATCAGTTACAAAATGACAAAAGTTTAAGAAACTTCCACATCTTAATTTTTCACATCTGTGCATTTACTTATTTATTCCACATTTACTATGTAAGCCAGGCACTACATCAAGTGCTCATTTTAAAAGCAGTATGTATTACGTGCTTATTATGGAGGGAATCTTCCTAAGAGCTTACATTTTATGTCACTTAATATATCACAATAACCCATGAGATAGGTGCCACTATTGTCCCATTTGGCAGATGCTGAAGGAGAGACCCAGAGTTCACAGCCCCACCCACCTCACAGAGCTGGCGAATGTCAGCCATGGATTTAGAAACAGCCTTGACCATGACGCCAACCCATACATCGACCTAGACTGGGCTGTATGCAGCCGAGACACCACAGCCCTGGCTATTTTAAAGATAATTTTATAGATGGACAGAGCCAAATACATGTTTTCTCACAATGTTTAGGAACTTGTCACACACTCTCATGTCTAGTTCTCGTTCTGCTTATTGGTCATTTGCACTTGTGTAAGCTACGCAACTTCTGGTTCTGTTTATGTCATCACGCACTTTGGCATTTGCCACTTATCACGGAGTGTTGTTAGTCTTCCACACACCTAATGTGTTACATATTTGTGCAAGAATACCTACTCACTAGCTGGTGGAGACAGAATCTCCATGAAAATGTTTCATTTGGTTTCTCAAAGGAGTTGAGCTGGCTTTTAAAAATATATAAAATACAAAAGCAAAGCTTCAGCAGTGAGAGGAACAAGGTCAGGAATAATAAGAGTGGAAAAACAGAAAAATCAGGATCAATTTCAGCTCAATCAGTCTTAACACCAGCACACATGGATACATGTCTAGTCACCCTTTAAATTGTCAGAAGCGGCAGAATTTTCCCCTGAGCTTCCTAGTACCCAAAGCAAAGAGGAAAGCACTATCTTTACAAGATTTGTGCTGTCTGTGAAACGAGAGTATAACAGACTGTGTTCAACCATAGTGTCACCAAATAAATTCTGAGAGTGTGCCGCACAATGATTTGGAGACAAAAACTATCAACCCATAATGTAATGAGAATTTATAGCAATTACTTTATCTGCAAAGTGAGAATCACACAGAGTTATTTTTAATGAGAAAAATTTAAGTGAAAATCACTTAAAACTGTTTTCGTACTATACTATATGAGCAAATGTAAGTTATTTTCTTAATAGCACATGTCCCCTTCCCAAATAGCTGTTGATGTAATCAATAGCATAAAACTATATGTTAATTTAAGATGTTTTAAAGTATCTGAAGGCATAAAAAAGTTATCTCTGTGCTAATACTCTTGAAATGGAAGTCATTTCTAGAACCGTTCCTTTCTCCCGCAGATTTTAAAATTGTGTTTGTTTTCAGAATGTCCTTGGTATGGTCATGCCTAGCAGAATCTGAGATTCACACCTCAAAGTGTGAATGTTTACAAACTGTTTTCACTCAAGACCCAGTCATGCTCTTCCCCTGTGACTGCAGCCTGCCTCCTCCTCCCAAGGCACCCTGTCTACTCCGAGGCAGGGCCCCTGTAGGCCAGTGCTTGGGTTTCAACAGACATGAGCCCAGAGGCTTCCTGGTACAGAACTCGTCAGCACTTTGCTTTTTCCCCGTTAAATTCCAAAGCTAACCAGCCCTGCACCTCTGGAAGTGAGCGGCAGGCCTCTGGACAGGCTCCTTGGTGTGCAGAAACTTCTGGGGTGTGGACTTCAAGGCATTTGAGTGAGATGCAGCGTGTGCAGGACCTGGATGGGCAGTCTCACTTCTTTATTTCCTACAGCTTAAGCCCTTTGGCTTCTAGAAAGCCTTTCTTTAAAATAAATACAGAAAAGATGTGTTACACTGTGAGTTACAATACAATACAATCATCCATTAAGTACCAAACTCTGTTCAAACAAAGTTCATGGATGGACTGACAAATTTACAAAAGCAAGGAAATCCAAAGAGGAGGGGCTGCCACTCACCCCGGGATCTCCCTGTAGCGCTGGGCAGGCTGTTTGGGAAAGTGGGCCAACAGAAAGAGCTGCAGGACCGTTGTTTTTCTTCTTCCCTCTCGTTCGATTCTGAGTTCTAACACCTCAGTAAATTCAGGGTATTAGCAAAAGTGAAAAGGAATACTTAAGCACAGCTAATTTTCTATACGTTTCTTTATTTCCAGAAAATCAATTACCCCATCCTTACATGGTGGGGAAAACAATATTCCACCGCCCCACCCCTCCCCCACATCTCAATTTTTTTTTTTTTTTTGAACTTGCAATTGAGCTTATCTGGTTTTTTTATATTGGGGCTTCGCCTCAATGGAGCAGAGAAGAAATTTTAGGCAAACTAATAATAAACTTCTATAAGAAAATTCTACATCTTGTATTCTTTAGGAAACCTTCTTTGATAATACGATTTTACCAATATTTCCACTTGTAGAAAACATTTCTTTGGAGCAATACAAAAAGTCTAATAAAAAGGCCATATTTGTGAAGTATTATATAGACAATTGCTAAACTATTCTCATCTTTTCAATGCTAGGAAATTTCATCTTATTTTTAAATACAATAGTGTGCACACATACTCCTATATTAAAAACTTTGATGAAACTTTGTTTCAAATTACCAATGCCACAAAAAGAATTTCAAAAACTGAAGTTGGCTTTGTAAGTACCCGTAACAATATTATTTTCATTTTATATAATGTCCTTCTTTCCCACCATGAGACGTTATTGTGCAATATTACGTCACCCTTCCTTGTTGTCCAAAATTGCAAGGCAGTTTAATAGTGGGAATATCCTATTCATTTCAGTACCTCTTTGCTCTTGACGAACCTAGGCAGAGAATAAAGCTGATACTGCTCATCCATATAACGGGACTGGAAAAGGCCTGGCTATCTAGCGTGCTAAAAATATATATATATATAGAAACCAAGTAAAAAACAAATTCTGATTGAAAATGTTTAAAATACTGCACCAAAAAGTGATTTCCAAAATGCGATGTCCACATAACGACAGAGTTATACATCTACACAATTGTTTCTCTCTTTGATGTATGAAGATGCCCATTTTCAAAGATAATATGCAGACAGTGCCATAGATGTGAAGGTGGGAACAATAAATTATCAATGATTATTTACAAGACAAAAAAAAAATGAGTGATAAATGTTTGAAATGTCTAATCTTCCAGCGACCGGAGTAGTGGTGGTTGTGAGTTTATGTGTCCTCATACCTGCTGTGCAGAACAGGTGACCACAATATTCCTTCTGAAATAGCAACGGAGGGTCTATTTTATGGACTCATAATAATCACATGTACTATTCTGAAGTGTTTTCTCATTCATTCTCTTTAACTCTGCTCACAACAGCAAAACGGAATGGTTCAGAATTATTCACACCATTTACAAGTTTAAAACTCATGGCAAAGTTGTTCTGTTTCTTACATGTCACAATTGGTTTTTTTTGTTTTTTTTTTTTTTTTGAGACGGAGTCTCGCTTTGTCGCCCAGGCTGGAGTGCAGTGGCCGGATCTCAGCTCACTGCAAGCTCCGCCTCCCGGGTTCCCGCCATTCTCCTGCCTCAGCCTCCCGAGTAGCTGGGACTACAGGCGCCCGCCACCTCGCCTGGCTAGTTTTTTTGTATTTTTTTAGTAGAGACGGGGTTTCACCGTGTTAGCCAGGATGGTCTCGATCTCCTGACCTCGTGATCCGCCCGTCTCAGCCACCCAAAGTGCTGGGATTACAGGCGTGAGCCACCGCGCCCGGCCTCACAATTGGTTTTGAATGGTTTTGAATCCATACATGTTTTTAAAAATTATGTGTCTCAGCATATAGTTCTTAAAATCTATCTTCCCCCTCGATGTACTATAAGGAGCTTTCCTACAGGCTTTATGAGCTTCACCCTGCTGTATGATGAAATCAAGGCAGAACAGTGTCTTCAGCAATGATGCATAATTTCTAAACCCCCGATATAATGGACACTGAGAAATTTTAGTAAGAATGATGATTCTCTAACCAAGATTTTCTTGTGAAACGTATCAGTGATAAACTGCAAATCTGTGACAATTCCTGGATGGACTCATCTTAATCGACCAACGTCAATTGCATGCATGATTATAACTTTAACAGTCTCCAAATAATGAATCATGTTAAACAATATTTAAGAGGCTAAGGGAACACAAGGAACATTGTGCGTAGTGCCAGTAAAACCACCAGTCATATAACCTAGTGTTAATTTTGATATGGTCATGGCACTTGGCATTATCACAATGATAATATTAGACACATAAGATGAGCAGAGAACCAGTTGTTCATGCATTCAACGGATATGAGTATTTGTTGAATTCACATTCCCTGCGAGTCGTGGCGCTAGGCCCAAGTCTTCTTCAGTGCAGACAGTGTCTCAGCCCGCAAGAAGTTTACCAGGCCTGCATAGATTTTGTACTAGGCCAGGGGACTTTGCCAAGCATTGGATTTTGACTGGAACCCCAGGCACAGGTCTCACAGCACTGTCCCTGCCCCTGTCCTATTGGCTGAAATATCTGCTGTGGACCCTGTGGGTCGCTCCTTCCTCCATCCTGCATGGTGTCCACTGTGCATGGCCAATGGCTGCAGGAATGTGGACTAAAGCCCCAGCCTGCAAGAGGAGGAGGCAAGATTGATCTAAGCCAATGCGGTTGTCCCAGCCCTGTACTCCCAGCCCCTGCCCTGCCGGCATTTGGAGTAGATACGTCCACATGATGTAATTATGGCAATGGGACAGCAGGGAGAATTGGCTGGGGTGGGACACGGGGCTTCTAGCAAGGGGTCTTCTTGTGGAGAAAAGGAATCCCACATGGGGAAATGGTGACTGGCTAGTCCTGGGGCCGGTCACCAGGAGTAGCAGTAATGTGGGAGCAGGACGCCAGTGGCTGTGCCACCCCAGGGGAGAGGGGAGCCCGGGGAACCAGCCAGGAGGCAGAGGGAAAAGAGGGGAGGAAAATGTGGTTCTGAAGCCACCAATGTCACCCAGCTTGGAACAGAAAACCTCCATTGGACTTTAACGAATTTTCCTTATTGTTTTAGCCATTTTATTCATGGATTTCCATTTCTTTTCTTTGAAAACAACCTAAACCTGTGCTGAAATGGTGGTTTGCTTTGCTCTCTTCCTCACCAGTCTGTGAACCCAGTGAGTGGCAGGGACAGTGCAGGCGGAGAGGGCAGTGTGCGATGGTCAGAGGGAGCCAAGGTCAGATCACCGAGGAGCTAGGGCTGACAGTGAAGAGGCAACACAGCCGGAAGCATGGCCAGTGGCCACAGATGGCCTCTGAGCAAGAGAAGACACAGACAGATGTGTTTTTTGTTTTTGTTTTTTTTTTAGAGACGGAGTCTCGCTCTGTCGCCCAGGCTGGAGTGCAGTGGCCGGATCTCAGCTCACTGCAAGCTCCGCCTCCCGGGTCTACGCCATTCTCCTGCCTCAGCCTCCCGAGTAGCTGGGACTACAGGCGCCCGCCACCTCGCCCGGCTAGTTTTTTGTATTTTTTAGTAGAGACGGGGTTTCACCGTGTTAGCCAGGATGGTCTCGATCTCCTGACCTCGTGATCCGCCCGTCTCGGCCTCCCAAAGTGCTGGGATTACAGGCTTGAGCCACCGCACCGGGCCCAGATGTGTTTTTAAAGATTGCTCTGTCCTTTGAAACAGATATGTTGTAACAATTGCTTTCTCCTCTCACTGAGGAGGAGGGTGTGGTGGCAGAGAGTCAGGAAGTCAGATAATCAACCTGCAGATCAAAATCCTCAGTCGTCTCACGGACAGGTGGAGAAAAGGCTGTGTCTCTGGAGGAGACTGGGGAGCCACAAGGAAGAGACGCTGGGGATCAGGGAGGTCGAGAGAGACGTTCATCGGGAGACCTGACTCTTATCGCCTTTTCCTCGAAGACCTTGAAAGACGTGCCCACGAGTGTCAGATGCCACAGACGGGGCAGTTGGGGAGTGGACAGCGGCGCTTCTGTTCAATTCACCAACAAGGACATGGCAGGGGCTGCAGGCGAGTAGCTTCAAAGGGAGCTTCAAACAGCAGCCACCAGAGCCCTGCCACGGAGAAAGGGGTGGTGGGGTCATGGACCCTCAGAGCTATACTCCAAGGGTCTTGGGATGATGGACTTCTGTCTCCTGTCATGGTTGTTTTAAGATGGGCGAGATGGGAGCATCTTGAACACAGACACAGGCATCAGCAGAGATGAAGACGACGGATGATTTTAGAGAACGAAGACAGCACTGCAGACGGTAGCGAGACCCCTGGATCCCCACACGCAGCTCTTCCTGCTCCTCCTTGGCGGAGCCACTTGACTGACCACCACAGTGTGCAAAACACTATGACTCATGGGTCGAGGAGCCGATGTCGCTCCCACGAGTGAGTTTTCAGAGAGCACTGGCCAGTGTTTGGGTGAGCCAGTGAGCAGGTGTCTCCTCCGTTCATAGGATCCTTCCTTGAAAGGCCCGTTCTGAACACTGTGGAAGCAGAAGTGAACTTGCCCTTGCTCTGCTGCAGGGACCTGTCCTAGCAACCATCCTTCTGTCCTTGCAGGCCTGAGACTGGTCTGCATGCCATTCCAGACCCTAGCGGCCCCTCCGTACCTGCCGCCTGGAGGAGGGAAACCCCCTCAAGGTGCAGGATTGCAACAGTTTCCTTTCCTTTGGCCAAGTATTGTTTGAGCAACCTCAGGGCCTAGAGTTCTTCTGAACTCCAGACTAGAGGAAACTGGGAATAACTTATATATTTAAAAAAAAGAAAACAGAAAAAAACAGCAGTGAGGAAACAAACCAGGAAAACATATTGCCCCATTTAAATAGGTGTTGGCTGTGAAAATATAATCATAACTATCTAGGATGGCAATCCCCCACAGTCTGAAAACAAGAAGAGAAAGAAAAGGCACAATAAGATTTTTTTATCTTTGTTGGATGGAAAACAGGAAAAGTTTGTTAATACCGGACATTGACAGAAAATCCAAATATATGAGTTTAAAAATTATGAGTAACAGCTAGGAAAAATAAGAAGAAAAGTTTGTTAAAAACTTGAAGGAAGCATGGCAAATAGAAGCACAGTTGCAGAATAAGTTAAAGCACATTGGTGATAAATGAGAAGGCTCTAAGACTGGCTTTAAAATCTAGTTATATGCTCTGCACGAGAGACAACCCTGAAACAAAACAAGAAGGGTGAATATGAAAGGAGAGACACCAGGCAATATTAACAAATGCAAATAAAACGTAATAGTATAAACCACAGGCAAAACAATTCGTGATGAAAAGAAATAAGACAGCTCATGTTGATGAAATTAAAAGAAGATTAAAGTTATGTCCATTTATTTAGCTAATACTATAGCTTCAAAGCATGTAGAGACCAGGCACCATGGCTTAATCTGTAATCCCAGCACTTTGTGAGGCCAAGTGGGGTGGATCGGTTGAGCCCAGGAGTTCAAGACCAGCCTGGGCAATGTGGCAAAATCCCAAAAAATATAAAAAATATAAATCTTAGCTAGGCATGGTGGCACGTGCCTGTGGTCCCCAGCTACTTGAGAAGCTAAGGTGGGAGAATCACCTGAGGCTGGGAGTTTGAGGCTGCAGTAAGCCGTGATCGCACCACCACACTCCAGCCTAGGCAACAGAATGAAACCTGTCTCAAAAAACCCCAAAACAAAACCATATAAAGCTAATAAATATCAAGAAAAAAGTGGACAAATCATCAATTATATTAATGGACTTTCACGTCTAACAGAAATAATGGATCAAGTATGCAAAAACAGGTGGGAATAGCAATGAGTAAGCTTCAGCTAGTAAGACACAGAATACTATTGCTAATGAAGAGAGAATACAGCCTCCTTGCAAATACATATGAAGCAGTTACTTAAATGAAGACCCTGAGAACTTACTGACAAATTCCCAGGTGCAGAAACCGTGAAGGCATTGTTCTAAACCACAAGACAAATAACTAGGAATTAACAATAAGAAAATAGCAAACCCTTCACTAAAAAAAGAGTAATTTAAAAATTGATGCCCTGAACCTGAAATAAAAAGTGGAAAGAAAAAAAGAGCAAAAACTTAAAATACCTTACTTTTGAAAATACCTATTTACCTACAAATGTAAAGATTTTAAGAGAAAAACATTAATCAGAAATTAGAAAGTATTTAGAGAAAAAATAAATGAGGGATCTAGGTATCAAATATATGGGGTCTGCCAAAGCAAAACCCAGAAAAGTCTTCAACAAAAATTCATTATAAAAGACATGAATGAGGGTTTCAACTCAGGAAGTCAATCACAGAAGTTGATGTCAACAGAAGTTATCAACAGTTATCCACATTTATTTTCAAACACAATTTAATGAAATAAATAGAAATAATAATCATTCAGTTGAACAATAAAATCTAAAGCTATTTATTTTAATAAGTAAATTATCAGATAAACTTTGCCAAGTCTAAACAATTGAACAAAATAGAATAAGCATAATAAATCAGTAGGAATAAATAATATAAAAATATTTTTATATTATAAAAGAATAACGAATTTATACCAATACGCTTAAAAACAAATGTTTCTAAAATTATTTTAAGAAATATAAACTACTGGCTGGGCGTGGTGGCTCATGCCTATAATCCCAGCACTTTAGGAGGCCAAGGTGGGTGGATCACGAGGTCAGGAAATCGAGACCATCTTGGCCAACATAGTGAAACCCAGTCTCTACCAAAACACAAAAAATTAGCTGGGTGTGGTGGTGCATGCCTGTAATCCCAGCTACTTGGGAGGCTGAGGCAGGGGAATCACTTGAACCCGGGAGGTAGAGGTTGCAGTGAGCTGAGATCGTGCCACTGCACTCCAGCCTGGCGACAGAGCAAGACTCCATCAAAGGAAGGAAGAAAGGAAGGAAGGAGGGAGGGAGGGAGGGAGGGAAAGAAGGAAGGAAAGGAAGGAAAGGAAGGAAAGGAAGGAAGATAAACTACCAAAATTGACTTGAAGAATAAGGCTGGGCTCAGTGGCTCACACTTGTCATCCCAGCACTTTGGGAGGCTGAGGCAAGTTGATCACTTGAGGTCAGGAGTTCAAGAGACCAGCCTGGCCAACATGCTAAAACCCCATCTCTACTAAAATACAAAAATTAGCTGGGTGTGGTAGTGGATGCCTATAATCCCAGCTACTCAGGAGGCTGAGGCCGGGAGAATCACTTGAACCTGGGAGTCAGAGGTTGCAGTGAGCCGAGATAGCGCCACTGCGCTCCAGCCTGGGCGACAGAGCAAGACTACATCTTAAAAAAAAAAAAAAGGCCTGGCGCGGTGGCTCAAGCCTGTAATCCCAGCACTTTGGGAGGCCAAGGTGGGTGGATCATGAGGTCAGGAGATCGAGACCACCCTGGCTAACATGGTGAAACCCCGTCTCTACTAAAAATACAAAAAAAATTAGCCGGGCATGGTGGCAGGCGCCTGTAGTCCCAGCTACTCGGTAGGCTGAGGCAGGAGAAAGGCGTGAACCTGGGAGGTGGAGCTTGCAGTGAGCCAAGATCGCGCCACTGCACTCCAGCCTGGACGACAGAGCAAGACTCCGTCTCAAAAAAATAATAATAATAATAATAATGACCTTAAGTAAACCAATAATTATGGGAAAAAAATTGAAAATCTAGTTAGGTCTGGCCAGGCATGGTGGCTCAAGCCTGTAATCCCAGCACTTTGGGAGGCTGAGGTGGGTGCATCATTTGAGGTCAGGAGTTTGACACCAGCCTGGCCAACATGGTGAAACCCCACCTCTACTAAAAATACAAAAATTAGCCAGGTGTGGTGATATGCACCTGTAGTCCCACCTAGTTGGGAGACTGAGGCAGGAGAATCAATCACTTGAACCAGGGAGGCAGAGATTGCAGTGAGGTGAGATCGTGCCATTGCACTCCAGCCTGGGTGACAAGAGTGAGACTCTGTCTCTCAAGAAAAGAAAAAAAAAGAAAACATAGTTAGGTCCTGAATTTCAAGAGACACCAGATTAAATGATTGTATGCAGTTGGATAATTTAAACTTTTTTAAATTATAGAAATAATACATGCCCATTTTAATTAATGCAAACATACGTAAGTAAAAGCATTCCTCAGAAATGTAATGCAAACATACGTAATTAATTAATGCAAACATATGTAAGTAAAAGCATACCTCATCTCTGGACCATCCTAATAAGGCAAATATCAAAATAAAATGAATCACGCAAATGTTTTTAGTTCCCAGTGCATATAAAGTTATGTTTACACTATAGTGTAGTCTATTAAGTATGCAATAGCATAGTGTCTGAAAAACTAATGTACATATTTTAATTAAAAATTACTTTGTTACTAAAAAGTGCTAACAATCATCTGAACCTTCAGTGAGTCGTGATCTTTTTGCTGGTAGAGGGTCTTGCCTGGAGGCTGACGGCAGCTGACTGATCAGGGTGGCAGTTGCCGAAGGTTGGGATGGCTGTGACAATTTCTTAAAATAAGACAACAATGAAGTTTGCCACATAAATTGACTCTTCCTTTCGTAAAGGACTTCTCTGTAGCATGCAATGCTGTTTGATAGTATTTTACCCACCTAGAACTACTTTCGAAATTAAGTCAATTTTCTCAAACTCTGACCCAGCTTTATCAACTAAGTTTCTGGAATATTCTAAATCCTTTGTTGTTATTTCAACAATTTCATGGCATCTTCAGCAGAAGTAGATTCCATCTCAAGAAATCATCTTCTTTGTTCATTCAAAAGAAGCAACTCCTTATCTGTTTAATTTATACCATGAGATGGCAGCAATTCCGTCCCAGCTCAGGTTCCACTTCTCATTGGGGTTCTCTCGTTATTTCTACCATGTCTGTAGTTACTTCCTCCACTGAAGTCTTGAACCTGAAGTTAATTCCCACCCTCCAAGTCATGCATGAGGGTTGGAATTAACTTCTTCCAAACTTCTGTTAATATTTTGACCTCCTTCCATGAATCATGAGTATTCTAGAATGGGGAATCCTTTCCAGAAGGTTTTCAAATTACCTTGCCCAAATCCATCAGATATATTACTACCAATGGCAGCTATGGCCATATGTATTTCTTTCTTTCTTTTTTTTTTTCTGAGACGGAGTATCGCTCTGTCGCCCAGGCTGGAGTGCAGTGGCGTGATCTCTGCTCACCGCAAGCTCCGTCTCCTGGGTTCACGCCATTCTCCTGCCTCAGCCTCCCGAGTAGCTGGAACCACAGGCACCCGCCACCACACCCAGATAATTTTTTGTATTTTTAGTAGAGACGGGGTTTCACCGTGTTAGCCAGGATGGTCTTGACCTCCTGACCCTGTGATCCGTCTGCCTTGGCCTCCCAAAGTGCTGGGATTACAGGTGTGAGCCACCACACCTGGCCCCCAGAATGTATTTCTTAAATAACAAGAATTGAAAGTTGAAATTACTCCTTGATCCATGAGCTACAGAATGAATGCATGTCAGCAGGCATGAGAACAACATTAGTCTCTTTGTACATCACCATCAGAGCTCTTTGGTGACCAGGTACATTGTCAATGAACAGTAATATATTGAAATAAATCTTTTTTTCTGAGCGGTAAATCTTAACAGTGGGCTTAAAATATTCAGTAAATGATACTGTAAACAGATGTGCTGTCATCCAGGCTTTGTTGTTCCATTTCTAGAGCACAGGCAGAGTAGATTTCCCATGGTTCTTAGGGGCCCTAGGGTTTTCAGGATGGTAAATGAGCACTGGCTTCAACTGAAAGTCAGCAGCTGCATTGGCCCTACTAAGAGAGTCAGCCTGTCCTTCAAAGCTTTGATGCCAGGTATTGACTTCTCCTCTTTAGCTATGAATGTCCCACATGGCATCTTTTTTCTTTTCCTTCTTCTTTTTTTTTTTTTTTTGTCACCCAGGCTGGAGTGCAGTGGCGCGATCTCTGCTCACTGCAAGCTCCACCTCCCAGGTTCATGCCATTCTCCTGCCTCAGCCTCCCAAGTAGCTGGGACTACAGGCGCCCGCCACCACGCCCAGCTAATTGTTTGTATTTTTAGTAAAGACAAGGTTTCATCATGTTAGCCAGGATGGTCTCGATCTCCTGACCTCGTGATCCACCCACCTCAGCCTCCCAAAGTGCTGGGATTACAGGCATGAGCCACCGTGCCCGGCCCATCTTTTTTCAATATAAGGCTGTTTTGTCCACACTGAAAATCTGCTGTTTAGTGGAGCCACTTTCATAAATTATCTCAGCCAGATCTTCTGGGTAACTTGCTGCAGCTTCTCCATCCGCACGTGCTGCTTCGCCTTGCGGAGGTGGCCTCTTTCCTTAACCCTAGTGAACCAATCTCTGCAGGCTTCCAGCTTTTATTCTGCAGCTTCCTCACCTCTCTCAGCCTTCACAGAGATGAACACAGTTAGGTCCTTGCTCTGTAACAGGCTTTAGCTTAAGGGAATGTTCTGGCTGGCTTGATGTTCTATCTAGACCACTCGAACTTTCTCCGTATCAGCAATGAGTCTGCTTTCCTATCATTCATGTGTTTACTGGAGTCGCACTTTAAATTTGCTGCAAGAATTCTTCCTTTGCATTCACGATTTGTCTAACCATTCAGCACTACAGGCCTACCTTTAGATCTTTCTGGGCTTTGGACATGCCTTTCTTACTAGGCTTAATCATTCCTAGCTTCTGATTTAAAAGCAGAGACGTAGCCAGGTGCAGTGGTTCATGCCTGTAATCCCAGCACTTTGGGAGGCTGAGGCAGGAGGATCACTTGAAACCAGGAGTTTGAGACCAGCCTGGGCAACATGGCAAGACTCTGTCTCTACAAAAAAAAAAAAAAGAAAAAAAAATTTAATTAGCCAGACATGGTGGTCACCACATGTAGTTCCAGCTACTCAGAAGACTGAGGTGCAAGGATTGCTTGAGCCCAGGAGATTGAGGCTGCAGTAAGCTGGGATCGTGCCACTGTACTCCAGTCTGGGAAACACAGTGACACCATGTCTCAAAAAAGTAAATATATAGTCAGTAAAAATATTTATGTGATCACTTGAACACTCAGAGGCCACTGCAGGGTTACTAATTGGCCTAAGTTCAATATTGTTGTGTTTCGGAGAATAGGGAGGCCAGAGGAGTGGAGGGACGGGCCTGCCAGCGGAGCGGTCAGAGCAAACCCAACATCTATCCCTCACGTTTGCCGTCCTATATGGGCATGGTTTGTGGAGCCCCTAAACAATGACCATAACCACAAACCTCACCGATCACAGGTGACCATAATAACGGACATAATAGAATGCAGAAGTTTGAAATACTGTGAGAATTACCAAATGTGACACAGAGACACACAGTGAGCACCTCTGTTAGAAAAATGGTGCTGATAGACTTGCTCAACGCAGGATTGCCACAAGCCTCCATTTGTAAAAACAAAAGCACAAAAACACAGCAAAGTGCAATAAAACAAGGTATTACCTGCATGTAGACAACACAGAGAGAATGCCTTACCCCCTGCTTCATCCTAATCCCGATGCCTGGGACTACGAACTACAGATCTTTTACTGTGGGTGTGAAACTATATGTATCTATGGAAAATTTACAAAAATGGATCTTGTGACATTTTGCTTTGCAACTTTTTCACTTTAACCACAGACAATGATGTCATGCCATACTAAAATATGATAGATTTATAGTACTGAATTGTATGAATGTTCTGTCATACACTGTAGAATATTTAGCTTCGGTTTTTCCCTTGCTTCAGTGAAATAACATGTATAGACAATTTTTTTTTTTTTTTGAGACGGAGTTTCACTCTTGTTGCCCAGGCTGCAGTACAATGGCATAATCTCAGCTCACTGCAACCTTCACCTCCCGGGTTCAAGAGATTCTCCTGTCTCAGCCTCCTGAGTAGCTGGGATTACAGGCGCCCGCCATCATGCCCAGCTAAATTTTTGTATTTTTAGTAGAGACGGGGTTTCACCATGTTGGCCAGCCTGGTCTTGAACTCCTGACCTCAAGTGATCCACCCGCCTCAGCCTCCCAGAGTGCTGGGATTACAGATGTGAGCCACCACCACTTCTGGCCCAGTATCTGACTAGATATTTTCCAAAGGAAATATGCAAATGGCCAACAAGCTTATAATACATGCTCAAAAGCATTAGCCTTCAGGGAGATACAAATAAAAACCACAATGAGATACCACTTCACACCCACTGGGCTGGCTGGAGTCAAAAGGCAGATAATAACAAAGATTGGCAAGGATGTGGTGAAATGGGAAGCCTCATATACTGCTGGTGGGGATGGAAAATGATGCAGCCACTTGGAAGACAGTCAGACAGGGTCCCCGAAAGGTTCAACATGGAGTTATCAGGTGACCCAGAAATTCTGCTTCTAGGTATACACCTAATATAAATGAAAACACGCATTCACACAAAAACTGGTACACAGGGCGGGGCGTGGTGGCTCATGCCCGTAATCCCAGCACTTCGGGAGGCCCACATGGGCGGATCACAAGGTCAGGAGATTGAGACCATCCTGGCTAACAAGGTGAAACCCTGTCTCTACTAAAAATATAAAAAAATAGCCAGGCGTGGTGGGGGGCGCCTGTAGTCCCAGCTACTTGGGAGGCTGAGGCAGGAGAATGGCGTGAACCCAGGAGGCGGAGCTTACAGTCAGCCGAGATGGCACCACTGCACTCCAGCCTGGCCAACAGAGCGAGACTCTGTCTCAGAAAACAAAACAAAACAAAACAAAACTGGTACACAGATGTTCACAGCAGCATGATTCATAATAGCCAAAAAGTGAAAACAAGTCAAATGTCCATCCACTGATGAACAGATAAAGAAAATGTGGTGTAATTGATGGAACACTACTCAGCCGTGAAAAGGGGTAAAGGACACACGCCACCACACGGATGAGCTTCTAAGAACAGTATGCTGAGTGGAAGAAGCCAGGCATGAAAGAACGTGTCGTGTCTGAGTCCGTTCATATGAAATGTCCTGAACAGGCAGATCCAAAGGGGCCAGAAAGTGGATTCGTGGTGGACTGGAGGTGAGGACCTTTGGCGGGGAAATGAGAGTGACAACTGATGGATATGGGGTTTCTTTTCGGGGTGTTGAAAATATTTTGGTACTGGAGAGAGGCCATGGTTACACGACATTGTGTATACGCAAAAAGCCATTGAATTGTACACTTCCAATGGGTGCACTCTATGGTAGGTAGTTATACCTTAAAAAAGCTGTTACTTGTTTTAAATGACAGGGCTGTTAAATACACACACACACACACACACACACACATACACACACACGTCAAGTGGTCGGAAAGACAGTGTATCTTCCCAGATACCCAGGAGGAGAGAAATGGAAGGCTTGGCTTCTTGCCCTGACTTTGCCATTTACCAGCTGTGTGATTTTTCGTAAGTTCTTTAACCTCTCTGGGCTTTAGATAGCTCATCTGGAAAACGAGAGGCTGGAACTAAATAAATCCTCCCATATAAGACCATATAAGAGTTCTATGATCTAGGTTTAAAGTGGAGCTGTATCTGCTCATATGGAAATAGGAACATAACTATGAAAATAGTACATATTGTACCTATTTATTTTTAAGATCTATAACAATATATAAATTGTGGCTATCTTATATGATGGGTGTTTCAGGTTTTGTTTTTATCCTTACACGCTTCCTAATTCTTTCATAGCAAGCATATTTTATGTTATACTTGGAAAAGCCTTATAAAAACCAAAAAAACAGTGTTGTATTGCATAGGTTAAAATGTGATAGCTTGATAGAAATACAAGCCTGTTAAATCTATAAATACAGATGTGAGACATTTGTAATTGCCCTGTGATGTATGGAGATACTTGAAATCCCTCCGTGTTTTTAAAATTGGGATTTTTTTGTTTTTGTTTTTGGACGGAGTCTCACTCTGTTGCCCAGACTAGAGTGCAGTGGCGCAATCTCAACTCACACTGCAACCTCCGCCTCCCTGGTTCAAGGGATTCTCCTGCCTCAGCCTTCCGAGTAGCTGGGGCTATAGGCGCCCAACACCACTCCTGGCTAATTTTTCTGTGTTTTAGTAGAGACGGGGTTTCACCACATTGGCCAGGCTGGTCTTGAACTCCTGACCTCGTGATTGGCCCAGCTCGGCCTCCCAAAGTGCTGGGGTTACAGGTGTGAGCCCCCATGCCCGGCCACAATTGGGATTCTTCCATATGAATGAAGTTCTCTGTTTAAAGGTGATCTTTGTTTTCAAATAGAATGTGGTCCTTGACACATAGTTTTGATTTGTATAATGTATGTGCATGTGCTAAGTTAACTCACTGTAGACATCAAGGTAGCGAGGGGGCCTCTGGTGCCTCTTTCCCAATAAAAGGGAAATGGAAAAATACTGAATCTCGCAATTTCATATGCAAAACTCCGTCACTTACAGTGAGTCTGGACTGAGAACAAGACGAAAGGTATGGTAAGTTATACCATGCAATCAGTAATTTTTCTATGAAGGAGGTGATAGAACGGTGAAGACTTTCTTTTTATTTTAGGATTCCAAACTGGGAAGGTAAGATTTACAAGAGCATTTCGATTAAATTTAAAAAAAAAAAAAGCCTTTCTTTAACTGAAGTAATTTTAGTGAACATATTTGAAGTGGCATTGTATCTCTATGAGCACGAAACAAAGGTCATGTATGTTAAAAAGTGAATACAAACATAGTGGAAGATCTTACATATGAGGGTGGGTTTTGGGGGGACCTCAAAAATCCATCCACATGCGTCCCTCCAGGTATTTGCTTGTTATGACTGGAAAGGGATCTGGAGGTCATGGTGGACCTCAGAACCCCCTGAGCAAATAAATGTGGCTGTGGCTGGCTTTTACTCTAGGAAACAAACTGCCCCTTCCAGTGTGAAGGCGACCAAGATAAACACTCGTCCCTTTGCCTGTTACCCTGCACAATTAAGAGGCCAGCAACAGGACTCTAAGCATGTTGGTTATTTCTGCAACTCGAACACACAGAGATGGAATTGGAGATGCATATGTTGTGTTAGGAGCACCCCTTTCTTTTTGCCTGGCGTCTTGTCTTTGTTATTTAAATATCCTGTTGTGTACGTATAAAGACAGGAAGTGAGTTATACAAAACCTGACAACAGTATTGAGTGTCAGACAAGCCGATGTGCCTGGTGTTTGGGGAGTTCATATACATTCAGCTTTCAGAAAATGTTCAACAGTACCACATTTTCTCTGGGAGAAACACTCTCAATATTTCCAAAGCAGCATGGCAGCGCTGCATAAATATTCTCCGGTGAATCACAGGCGCTTGGGCCTGGGAACAGCAGACTTTAATTATGGAGCTCTCTGCTTTATTTGTGTTTCTTTCAGAAAACTAAAATCTTGTCTTGCACGGTCAGAGGAAGAGAGGTGGGATCGATGTCCTCTGTCTATTCCCTGGTGCATTGTTCCCGCCTGGGCTCCGCAGGGCTTGATGCTGATCAGAAGCTCTGTGCACACAGGAGAGAGATTCTCTTTCCGGGCACAGGGCCGCCGGTGTCCGGCCGAAGCTGCAGCCCCGGGTGCAGGGCTCACGCCCCCCACTCGGCAGAGAACTGTGGAGAGAGCTCCTTCGGCACCCCCTGTTCCCATCTGAGCATTTTTTGCTGTTGTTCGCCCCTTCACATTTCCTTGGTTGTATTTTGCATTTAAGATTTTAAAAATCTATACATTTTCCTACGTTGGGTAGTAAAAAAAAGAATTTTGATTTAGAGTAGAAAACATGTTTGTCACACCCCAAGGACTTAGCTTCTCAACTCTTGTGTTCATAAAATAAACCGGTTAAGATATAGTACAATGGCGTTTTAGGAGAGATTATAACAATTATTCATTTTATTGACAACATTGAAAATGAGACTCCCCATTGCTCGCATAGTAAAGCAGCCCCTTTAATGGTTTCAAATGCAACGCTGAACTCTGGGATGGGAAATGGAGAGGAGTTCGAAGAAGAGTGTGGAGCGTTCCCATTAGTTTCTGAGCTGGCTCTAAACGCCAGAAAAGAATGAGTCGTTCCTGCGGTGAAAGCTCCTCGGCTCCCTCCCCCTCCTTCTGGTGGACGGGAGCAGATAGGTTCCATTTTCTGCTTCTAAAATGATCCTGAGCCTCGTGATGCTTTATCTCTACAACCAACGCCACATAGTAATTGCGAGCCCCTATTTTTACACAATGAATGTAGCTCTAGCTTAAACAAATAACACATTCTCCTTAAAGTTTCTCAGAAGGATCTCGAATTTGACAAAATGTAAAAGGATATAAACTCAGATGTGCGGGGGAAAATGTACTGCATTTTGCTTTTATGTTTTTCAGGCTGACAATTTGCATCTATTCATTCATTAGTTTGTGAACTTTATTTAAGACCTACACATTTTAAAAGTCATGTTAAAATTAGAGAAAGTGATTCAAATGTACCATTTCAAAACAAAATCAAGAGCAACCTAATTTCTTGTCACTGTTTCAGCTTCATTTTTCCTTTGCTTTTTTTTTGTTCGACTGTAAGAACTGTTATTCTGAAATCAGTGTGCACATTTTTGAGCAAATCATTCTAAGTAGCTATTTGTATAAAACTTAAACTTAATAAGCTTCGGGGCAGCATTGTTCGGTGTCTGGATTGCAAGGTGCCCACCCTTTTCAAGTGGCATTAGTGAATCCCAGCTTAAAAAGCTTAATGAACAAGCACATCCCACTCAGGAGGCAGCCTTGTTAGAAACTACAATTTGGTCCAAAGGCAGCCTTTTTATTTATTTGATTTGCTGATTTCTCAGAATTTAGGTAAACTATTGCTGGTCCTACTGATTTATGTTAGCATCACTTGAAAACATCATTTGGCCAGCTATGCTTTAAACATCTTAGCTTGATCTGTTTCTGGGTTTTTCTCAAACACTGAAAATAATCAATGGTCCTTTGGCTACTTGAAGCCTTATTCTTTATTTCCCTTAAATAACATGAAACTTCAGGCATGCATTGCAGTATCATAGTATGTGTGAATGTGTATGTATATATTTATAGATGTTGTATTTGTAGCTATAGTTGGACATTCTCTTCCAGTTATGATTCTTCTTTGGTTATCATGTGCTGTAGGATTCCTACCCTTAGTGGTAATGTGATAACAAATGGATTCCTAAAGTAGTATTTAATGGCCTTTGGGTTTGATACAGCAACTGTTCTTATGTTTATTCACGGGCTTTGTAACAAAACACAGTCCAGTTTATTCCTAGCACCGTCATATGCCCTAGGAAATAATAGCTCCTGACATTTGTAGGATTAAAATATAGGATTAATGATCAGCTTTTAATGTGCAAATTAAGTATTCAGTCTGAGAGTATTCAGCCTTCCTGTTACCCATCTTATTTATCCCAAATTCCCTGTTGAAATAAGTGCAGGTACAGAGTTTCTACCTCAGCCGGCAGGAATCACACTGGTACAAAACTTCTAGACTTTTAGGGTAAAACAAAAAAAAAAAAAACAAGGAAGAATACTGTGGAAAGTAGCATATTTATATTTCCACTGAAATGCCATCAAGATTTCAGAGCAGTTAACGATTAACTTTAAAAACTGCAAGGCCTGAATCTCAACCTAAAAAATAAAAAAGCTGACAGCTGAGCAGAGCTTCCTCCTCCCTGTTGAGTCCTATCCACTTAAATGGGGAGAAAAGGGGAAATTTACGGCTTTCATGTTCTCGTAAGAGAAAATCGTCGTCTTGTTCTCAGCAAAACTGGGAAAGGTGCTTTTTTTCTGAAAACTACGGCATAGCTGTCTGCCTTCTTTAAAGGCTTAATAATGTTCTTTGTCAGTCTTCACTCATGGCAACCTATTTAGAGGCTACTTATATGCACCAAATTATATGGTTAAAAACCATTGCATATTTTCGTAACTAGAAAAAGCATTTTTAAATATAATGTTTAAAAGACTTTTCTATTGTCTATGCCACAAGGGGGGACATTTAATTTGCAACAGTTATCTGCATGGCAATAACGAGTTTCAGGACTGACATTTCTCCAGCTAAATGAAGTCCCTTTCTTTATTTATAAATTTTTTTTATTTTCAAATAACCTCCTTCCTGCCATTTTGGTGGGTTTTAGGTTTTGGGAGTTGACTGATTTATTACAGCATACAAGACTGATTGGCGAGGCTTTATTTTTCATTGGTATCACGTTTGAAATTATTCTTCGGTCTCAGTCACACAGGTTGACTGGACACATGCATCCCGGAACAGCAGCCCTCACGGAGGCCTTCAAGAGCCACACACAGAAGTAAGAGCAGAAGTAAGAGCATGGCTCACACTTGCCATGGGTGCGTTCACGAAAGGCACACTGTCATGCACACTCTCCACTTCAGCAACTCACAACGCTTCTCCATCATTCTTTATCCCATAGTATGCAGACGAACCGGAAAAGTACAGTTCAACTACTTGGGAACTTTGGTCCTAACAAACTGCTTCTCAATGGCTCCGGGGAGATTTCTTTTGTTATTTCAATAACAATGCCAATTTAAAAGAATACCTCTGATTTCTAAACAATCCAAAGCAATATATTGCTAAGACCCTTTGAGAAACTTAAACCACATATAAATTAACCTTACAGATTTTATTTTCCGTGCACTTAGATAGCCATGGGAAGCAGAGGTTTTGGAGAGAAGCGGGTTTTAAATGAACACGGCCTCGCAAAGAGTAAAGAAGACTATAAACATTATGACGCACACACGGGCTTTCAGACAACATCCTTGATTTCAACCAGTGAAAATCCTAGGAAACTTTTTAACAAAGACTAAACTCTTTTAAATGAGCATTCAGCCAGAGCTCCCTGTGTTTATCACGGGGCAGGCAGATTTGGGGGAGTGGGAGCGTGGAGAGGTTGAGTGAAGGTTAGGGTGAGTACTGTGCGCACAGAAGGCCGGGCGGGCGTCCTCACCCTGCTGCAGCCACCTCCTTTCATACTAAATGAGCCGCCTCTTCAGACACAGAACCGTCTGTGACTAAGTGGGAACTTCGTTCCACGCACAGCAGCAGCGAGGTGCTCCCGGGCCGGCCTAGGGAGGTCTGTGTGCTTCTCCGCCACTACGTGTTCCCGTTTGTTCTGAAAGTAAGCAAAGCAGCCATTCCTGAAATGCTGTGCCTAGGAGCCTGGGAGCGCTGGCATCACAGGCCACATCCAAGAGACCACATCATAAATAAAGCGCTTCAGAGAAATCCTTGCTCATTCGATAAAGACCATTTAAAAATTGCATTATTTACAATAATACAAATAATTACAATATCCATAATGACAAAAACTGGCAGTTACGAAGCATTTATTTTCCTTCTCTCTCTTGCTTGCTTCCTTCCTTCATTCTTTTTTTCTCTCTTGTTTCTTTCCTTTCTTCCTTTCTTTCTCTTTTTTCCTCCTCTTCTTTCTTTTCTTCCTTCCTTTCTTATTTGTCTTTTTTTTCTTTTTTCTTTCTTTCTCTCTCTTTTCTTCTTTCATTCTTTATTTCTTCCTTTTCTTTTTATTTTCTGAGATGAAGTCTCACTCTGTCACCCAGGCTGAAGTGCAGTGGCCTAATTAGGGGTTACGGCAGCCTTGAACTCCTGGGCTCAAGCGATCTTCCCACCTCAGTCTCCTAAGCAGCTGCAACTGCAGATACACAGCACCACACCCGGCTAATTAAAACAAATTTTTTTTGCAGAGATAGAGTCTTGCTATGTTGCCCAGACTGGTCTCAAACTCTGGACTCAAGTTATCCTCCTACCTTGACCTCCCAAAGTCCTGGGATTATAGGAGTGAGCCACTGTACCAGGCTGGTATTTTTCTTTTCTTTTTTGAGACAGAATCTCGCTCTATCACCCACGCTGGAGTGCAGTCGCGCAATCTCAGCTCACTGCAACCTCCGCCTCCCTGGTTCAAGCAATTCTCTTGTCTCAGCCTCCTGAGTAGCTGGGACTACAGGCCACATGCCACCACGCCTGGCTAATTTTTTTTGTTTGTTTGTTTTTTGTTTTTGTTTTGTTTTGAGATGGAGTCTCGCTCTGTTGCCCAGGCTGGAGTGCAGTGGCACAATCTCGGCTCACTGCAAGCTCCGCCTCCCAGGTTCATGCCATTCTCCTGCCTCAGCCTCCCAAGTAGCTGGGACTACAGGTACCCGCCACCACGCCTGGCTAATTTTTTGTATTTTTAGTAGAGACAGGGTTTCACTGTGTTAGCCAGGATGTCTCAATCTCCTGACCTTGTGATCCACCCACCTCGGCCTCCCAAAGTGTTGGGATTACAGGCATGAGCCACCATGCCCGGCTCCCCAGTTTTTGTATTTTTAATAGAGACAGGGTTTGACCATATTGGTCAGGCTGGGGGTATTCTTATTTTCTATAGTACATATCTTATGTAAGAAAACTAAAGTAGCGATGGGATTTACCTAGTTTATCAGGTTGCTAAGAAACAGGTGTTTAAATTGTGCAATGTTGTGTAGAGGACTATTTGGCAAATATTGGTAACTTCAGCAATCCCTTTGGAATCTGACTTCCCAAGCTCCAGCTGATGCCCACCTGCCCTAACATTATGGTGTCTCATCACAACCATGCAGAGCAGTTTCTATTGAAGTTTCTTTTCTAAATACATCTCCAGGGGTGCCAATTTTGCACTATCGAAAGCCCCATAATGCTTGGGGAGGTTAATATTTTTAAAAGGCCATTTCTTTCAGACAATACCCAGGTTTGAAATCTGGGTTGAGGATGTCGATCAGGACAAACCCACAAAGTCTTCATACTAAGAAGGAAAGATCTGCTTGAAAGAATGAAGTAAATATTTTAAAATTAGAAAAGGAAAATTAAGTTGACTTTAACATTTTCTTAACTGATTTTTGTTACCTGGAAATAACTTCTAAAGGAAGTTAAAACACTTTAGTTTGTTTAAAGTTAAGTGGAAAATGGGGGTAGAAAACAATCTTCAGGAATGAGAAAAATGCTATTTAAACAAAAAAACTACACTATTTATAACTCTATTGAATAACTATCAAAAACATTCAGAGATTGTCGAGACTAACTGGCAAATTAATAATATTTTTAAACTAACTGAAAAGCCTGATAAAAGGCACCTGAAACTATTCCACCAGCATGCTGTTGCTGCGAGGTTGTTCAAGACAGCGTTGGGGTTTTCAAACCTTAAATCAAGTAGAATTGAAAAGTTGACAGACACACAGAATACACACACACACACACACACACACACACACACACACACACACACACACACGGCTGAGTTCAATTATGTTTTGCAAGAAAAGTGACTGAGTCACAAAAAGTAGGCATGGAAGATAGATACAATTTCACAATTAACGTCATAGTATACACATTGGACCACGGTCAGTTTCTATTTACCAAAGTCACAAAATAATGAACGCTTTATATGTTTCCATATGATTTTTGCATTTAGAAAATGTTTGTAAACTGCCTATCTAAAAAAAAAAAAAAATCAGACTTTCTTTAAATGAAAATTTCCATTTACTTCTTCATCACATAGTTGTGTTTTCTAATTTATCTGTGGTTCTTTAACCAAGATCAAATATACCATTAAAAATAAATAAAAATAAAGGACATAAATGATACCTACAAAAGCAAAACATAGAAGCCTATTTATCGGGTACTCAGAGGGTTGAATAGGCAATTTTCTTATTTTAGAAACCATAAAAAGAACGGTGTGTTAATTAATTTATTAATTCTTGAGTGAAACTGCCCCAGCGAGTAGCTGTGTGCCAGTGCCAGTGCCAGTGAGGCGCCAATTATTATTCGCCCCACACATGACAATATGGAGAGTGCTATCGGAGAGAACGCCAGGGCTTTTCACCGAGTCCTTGCTGCTGTTAGACTCTCAGTTGTTTGCTCTGTTTTCTTTATTTAGCCATAAGACCATGATCTGGGGTTTAGGACAGCAATATTTTTACAAAAGGCGCACTAAACCTCCCACATCTGCACAGCTCTCCTGTCGATCTGATCTGCAACCAATGCCGTGTTTTCCTGAGAGTAATATGTCCGCTGTGTCTTTAAAAGAACCACTGTGTCAGCTTTCATCTAGCTGTTTGCACTTTTACCTGTAATCTGATTGTGGGGAGAAAAGGAGAACTTGGGTATCCCTCCCTGGCACCCTGTTACCAATAGCATTTGTTTAGTTAGTAATTCTATCTCGGCCGGGACTTTTCCCATTCGCTGGGTTTGTTGCACTCTGTGTACATAGCTGCATCTCCATGGCAATGGAAAAACATGATGCTGGAGATTCAAAAGGGGGCGAGGGAGTGGAGGAAACACTACCCTCAGGTGCCAGCCTCCCGGGAGGGGCTGGGCTAATTTATATGTCAAGTTAAGGGATGTTGGGACTCAGAGATCAAAGAAGGTCAAAACTGGGCTCTTGGAATGGGAGGTATTTATTGTGTTTAATATAAATACAAATGTGTCCAAGAAGAGAAATTGAAACCTTAAAAGGCATGTAGATTGTGATTGGTAAACATAAATAACACATCTGAAAATGGGTAGATTGCTAAAATTAACAGGCACTTTTAAAAGCCGTCTTAATTTAAATCAGGATAAATTAAGACAGTGACAACCTCAATTGAAATTGAAAATACAAATCACTTGAAAACGTTGATTAAGATTTCTAACTAGACTTTAGAAATGTCTTGTAATACCTTCTGACTATAAATGCACTTTAGACATTTCTGGTTTCACTCCTCAGCTACATGTTTTGTTACTAAGAGCATTTGTTTCATACCATTAACAATATAGCACTAGTTTGACAAATTGTGGTATAGGGGTGTGAGTGCCTGATGCAGAAAGGGGCTTTGTCTTTTGGGGGGCCCATTAGTGAAACAATTAATAAGCCTATAGCAAAACTGATATGATGGGAAATGACTTCTATTCAGTTAACTCGATTATTAGTGCTAATTGGGGCCAGGTGAAGCATGGATAATTGAAATTCACAGATAATCCAAAAACCTCTATTTAACCAATAACTTCAAACTTCTTCCCCATCAAACCAATTACCAGAGGAGCTAACAAATAGAAAAAATGGATTAAATTGAATTTCACTTCCCCAAAGATTACTACTATGATGTCTTTTTTATTGATTAATTCAGAGCAAGAGCCAAAGATTAACTATATTTTAGAGACTAAATTACAGATAGTCCCCAACAATTAAAAAGAAAAAGATTATATTCCAAAGGTTTGTTTCTAAGTCAGTTACTTCAGTTACTTGAAGCTCAGAGTGATTTTTCTCATAGAACAAAGCAGTCGATTGGGGTTGGGTACCAAGGTAACACACAGAGGTCAGCCAGTAACCCAGTGACACTGGAAATATATTTAAGATTCTCAGCTCCTTAGTCAAGCTCCTTTGAATCCTAAATCCCTACCCTCCAACCCCTAAATAAATCTCTCTGAACCTTACATCTATTTTTTTAACTCAAGTAAAACTCACATAGCATAAAATAAAAAGTGTACAATTCAGTGGCATTTAGTGCATTCACAGTGTTATGTAACCATCACCTCTAGTTTCAAAACACTGTCCTCATGCAGAAAGGAAAGCCCTCTCGGACCCATTAGCAACCATTCCCCATCCCTGACTCCTCCAGACCCTGGTCACTTCAGATCTGCTTTCTGTCTCTATGGATCTGCCTGTTCTGGACATTTCATACAACTGGGCTCATAACAATCTATGGTTATTTTGTGCCTGACATCCTCCACTCAGCGTAAGGCTTTCGAGGTTTATCCACGTTGTGGCATATGCCAGTGTTCCCTCCTTTTCATGAGTGAATAATATTCCATTGTGGAGATACAGCACACTTTACTTATCCATTCACCCGCGGAGGGATGCTTGCGTTGTTTCCATATTGTGGCTACTGTGAATGCTGCTGCTATTAAACCTGATTTTGACCCTGTGGTGGCCTAAGGAGCTCATCAGGGTGAACTGGAGGGGGTGTGCCCCAGCTCTGGTGTCTGGTCAGGCAAACCCTCACCCCTTGAGAGAGGAGTCAGTGGGAGACACCTCTCAAGTCTCCATAATGAGGGACAATTTCAGGCTGGGACAACATGGTGGAGGAAGGACTTCTTCAGAGAGGAAATGCACGTAAGGGCCAAGGACCCTACAAAGACTGGTGGGGCCTGTGGAGAGCATGCACGTCCCTCAGATTAAAGCTGGTCTGAGGTTGGGCACAGTGGCTCACGCCTGTAATCCCAGCACTTTTGGGAGGTCAAGGTGGGCAGATCACCTGAGGTCAGGAGTTCGAGACCAGCCTGACTAACAAGGTGAAACCCCGTCTCTACTAAAAATACAAAAACTAGCCGGGCGTGGTGGCGGGCGCCTGTAGTCCCAGCTACTCAGGAAGCTGAGGCAGAAGAATCGCTTGAACTGGGGAAGTGGAGGTCGCAGTGAGCCAAGCTTACACCACTGCACTCCAGCCTGGGTGACAGAGCGAGACCTGTCTCGGAAAAAAAAAAAAAAAAAAAAGCTGGGCTGAGTGCAGAATCAGTCCAATCCAGGGAGAAATCTGGCACATACTCTTGGCCAGCTCCTGCTTTTCTGAAAACATAGGTGCCAGAAGAGCATCCGGTAGCAGCTGCCAAGTTCAATACTAAGACTCCACTCCACAGGCAATTCTGTCACCCCATTGTGGGTGTCCTGGATGTCCAGAAAACCCACATCTCTTGATAAAGTCCTCCTGTGGTAGGTCTGCGACCCCTCTGCACCCAGCCCCTCTGCTAACACCCCCTCTGCACCCAGCCCTCTGCTAACACCCCCTCTGCACCCTGCATCTTTGCCAAGTGGGGAGAGATGCATTCCAGAACTCCAGTGCCAGGATCTGCCCTTGCCGGGATCACGCAGACTTGGCATTTTCCAATACCTACTGTTGCCTGATGTTTCATATAATAGAGTAGGATGAGCGACACAATTTCTGGTTTAGTAATTTGGTACCAATATATGTGTTTTATGCATACATGTTATGTGTGTCCATATGTAAACACAGCGATACATACATGTTTATGTATACAGATATATGTCAGCGAATACCTAAATATATAATCGTATGAAACAAGCTCTACTTATCCCTGTTCCATAAACTTCATATCAATTCAATAAATAAAATGTGTTCAAAATCCAGTCATCCCAACACATTAACATTTAATTTTTCCATATTTTCTGTCTGTGTTTGTCATTGAATATTAAAAGTTTTGCTTTTTTTACTATTGCACCTTTTTTCTAGGTAGTCCATAAGTTTAAAACAATATATATGGCACCACTTGGTCTGCACAGCTTTCAAGACAGGGCTGTCAAGACAAGGACACTCCTTAGGGGACCCTGTCTCATAAAGTCAGATTATGCGGGATGACTCAGGGACGCAGGAGCTAAAAACAGTGTCCCTTTAAAAATGTGCATGCCTTTCAAATGGAATAAGTAAAGTACTTGCAGATGCAAATGGTTTCAAGTTTCACTGGAGACCGAGCGAGAGCGGCTGTTCTCAAAGTTGCCAGGCAGTGTGGAAACGCCTGCTGAGGGGCACACAGTGAGGCGGCCACTGGCTCTGTGTCCTTGGGGAAGCCCCTTCTGCGGTCCCCTTCATTGTCTGCGTGACAAAGTGGACGTAGAACTCCCCATCTGCTGCCCAGGGCGGGTGAGGACCCTGCACACACGCGCGCGCGCGCACACACACACACACGGTGTGTTTGTGAGCTGTGCAGAGTGGGGTCTCCCTGGCAATGGCCACAGCCTCCAGGGGCACTGACACCTCCCGTCTAACTGGTAGACAGTTTCTGCCTCTTCCTTTTTGGGGATTGGAAAGGGAAGCGTGTCTGGATGACTACTAGGGTAAATACGGAATCCGCAGCGCGTCCTCCCTTTCTTCTCTCCCTTCCCACGCACCTGCCTGGCTCTCTGGCTCTCCTGCCACGGCTGGAGTGAATGAGAGCTGCAAAGTCCATATGTGAACAGCTGTGGGCAAGTCGTGCAACAGTGCTCATGGGGCTTGCTACACATCTAAGCCACTGAACTTCAGCTGGACCCCAAATGGCCTTGGTCACGTTTTGTTTCTGTTTTGTCATTTCCGGCTGAATCTCCCACAACCTCAGCCCTGCTCTCCTTGCTCTGCCTTCTCCTCCCCACAGCTTCTTTGCAGATAACATCCTGGCCGCATTATGCAACTGGATCCATATTATCCGGGGGAAACTTACCCTCCTCTGCTCTAAATCTTCCTTTTCCTTCTGGCTTTGGAGAAAGAGGAGCTCCCTTTCCATCCATAAGGTCAACCTCTTCCTGTTTCCTTTCTTCATTCTTCGTTATTTTCCGCTCCTCAGTTTTGGATTCTTCTCTCGGTCAACAACTACATCCGAATTCTTCCAGCTGTAACCAACAAATGAAAGGCCTCGTGCACCAAGGCCGCCCCCGCGTGCGCCCCCCACCCCCCAGCTGCGTGGCCTCGGCCTGGAGCACAGCCGCGTTGCCACTTTCCTGCACTCCGTGGGGGAGAAGGGCGGTGCACACTACCCAGAAGTGGAATGTGCATTTCACAGCAAATGACCAATTTAAGGAGAAAATTAAAGCAGAAAAGCGGGTGAGAATGGCAGCCGCGTGTGTGGGTCCACGCTGGGATCCCGAGTTGATTTTCCTAAGGCCCGCGTGTTGGTACGCATGCGCGTGCACCCCCACCTCAAATCGTGTTACGACCTGTTTCCCGGCAGCAGAGCCCTGGGTGAATTTACTGTCTTCTCTGTGTCTTTCTGTATTTTCCATGCTTTCTGTGACGAAGAACATCATCATACATATCGCTACTTCTTTTTTTCTTTTTCTTTTTCTTTTTTTTTTGGAGTCTCGCTCTGTCTCTCAGGCTGGAGTGAGCGGCGCCATCTTGGCTCACTGCAAGCTCCGCCTCCCGGGTTCCCGCCATTCTCCTGCCTCAGCCTCCCAAGTAGCTGGGACTACAGGCGCCGCCACCGCCCCCGACTAATTTTTTGTATTTTTAGTAGAGACGGGGTTTCACCGTGTTAGCCAGGATGGTCTCGATCTCCTGACCTTGTGATCGGCCCGCCTCGGCCTCCCAAAGTGTTGGGATCATAGGCCTGTGCTACCATGCCCGGCCACATATCACCGCTTCTATTGTGCGTTCACCGCACACCAAACCTGAGTAAGGACTTTCTGTGCACGTTCTCATTTCATGCTTATGACATTCTGAGAATTAAGACCATTTTGACCCCTGTCTTACAGATGAGGAAGCTGAGGCCTGGTGCTGCTAGAGGGCTTGGTCAGGAGGCGGAGGTGGAGGCGGTGGAAGGCTGTTCCCCTGCGGTGAGTGCTCACACGGTCAGCTGTGATTTGCATGCAGGGGCGCACAGGCCAGTGCTCTCAGGAGCCACACTTGAAGAATGGCAGGACCCAGGGTGGGCAGAAGAAGAAGGTGAACTGAGGAATAGTTGCAACAGAGGCCTGGGCCGACCCCATGGAGGGCTCTGAATCTGGAAGCCCTGAGAGTCGCTCCACCTGAGGCAGGAGGCCAGGTGTTGCAACTGGTCCTCGCTGGGGATAGGCTGTGTCCAGGGAGGGTGTGTCCAGTGCTTGGGTGAGCTTCCCTTCAAGAAGGGCAGTTCCTGGAGAGCCCCCAGATAGGGGCTGTCAATAGCCGGCACTTTCTGCAGCTGGCGGGACAGCGCTTGGTTGAGGGGGACTCTGGGTGGCCCACTACAGTGTCTACCACCAATGCCTACCTGCTCTCCAGGACACATTCAAATCTCGCCTTCCCCAGGAGATCTTAGATTCCCACTGATCAGAACGGGCCTGGGATGCTCTCTTCCTACGTCCCTCAAGCTTGCTTGAACTGTCTCAGGCATGACAGCTGTTGTGGGTTGGAAAGGATCTGCCACTAAACTGTGATTCCCTGGGGAAGCAATAACCCTCTTGGGGACATCACTGACTTCCAAATGCTTAAGGATAAAAGGCCAAAGACCTGCCCCTTTGGGGACATCACTGACTTCAAAACGGTTAAGGGTGAAAGGCAAAAGACCTGCTTCTGTGGCCAGGCAGCATGCCTTGGGTGTCACTTGTTCCTGGCTTGGAAAATGTCTGGGGATGACTTTGGGCTGCAGTTGGTGTGCCTGGAAGGTCACAAGACATGGCTGCTCTTCCAGATTTGGTGTGGGTGAGTTCGCTGGGAGTGCTGGCTCTTTGGAGTTCACACTGCTTGGAGGGTTCTGTCCCCCAGTGTAACTCACCCAAACTCACAAAGGCAGCAAATGGCAGCTCCAAGACTTAGCCCCAAGGAGGTGGACATCAGAAGTCATTTGATGAGGAAAGGACTCAGGTGTGGCCATACCTGGCTGTCTGTGGGTGAGGGCCTGGGCAGTTGGGTCCTGGGCAGATGGCTCCTGAGTAGGTGGAGTAGGTCTTGGGCAACTGGGTCTTGGGCAGGTGGAGTGGGTCTTCAGCAGGTACATCCTGGGTAGGTGGGTTCTTCTGGGCAGGAGGGGTGGGTTCTGGGTTCTGGGTGGTTGGATTCTGGAATAGATGGGTCCTAGGCAGGTGGGTCCGGGCAGGTGGATTCTGGAATAGGTGGGTTCTGGGCAGGTGGATTCTCAGCAGCCAGATTCTGAGAAGGTGGGTTCAGGGAAGCTAGATTCTGGGCAGGTGGGTCCTGGGCAGGCAGGTCATGGGCAGGTGGATTCTGGTCAGGTAAGTTTTGGACAGGTGGGGTCCTGGGCAGGTGGGTCCTGGGTGAATGGGTCCTGGGCAGGTGAGTTCCAGGCAGATGGCTCTTAGGTAGGTGGATTCTGGGAAGGTGGATTCTGGGCAGGTAGATTCTGGGTAGGTGTGTCCTAGGCAGGGGAGTTCTGGCCAGGTGAGTGTTAGACAGGTGGGTCCTGGGCAGGGGAGTGTTAGACAGGTGGGTCTCGGCCAGGTGGATTCTGGGCAGGTGGGCCCACAGATGACAGGGCTGAGGGGGAAGGGGAATGGAGAGGCTTACAATTGTCATCCAAGTTTCATCCTTTTATGGTTTGAGGCAAATTGCTTTTCAAAGCCTGGTGTATACAGTTGATTAAAATAAAACCTTCCCCACACAAGACAAAAGAACAAAGCTTGGGAAGTGGATGCTCACAGTTTGTTGGAGGCGGCACAGTGCGGTTGTTGGGACCGTGTGCTCTGGGCAGGCTGCCTGTGTTTGAACACTGCCTCTACTGCTTCCCAACTGCAGGACCAGCGGCCGGGCCACAGTTTTCTCCTCTGCAAATAGGGAGAGTGGCAGGACCTACTTCGTAGGCTGTGTGAGGCTTAAGTGAGTTCATATTTTTAAAGCATGTGGAATAGAGCATGATACAAAATAAGTGCTACATGGCGATTCAGTAAATAGGTTTGGTTGAAAGACATATGAGAAAGCACTTTGAAAAGAATCAAAAACTGATCTAATCACTTGATCTGTGATGTGGGAAAATCATTGCATCCTGCCATGTCAGCGTATTTAACTGTGAACTGGGCATAGAGTTGCAGTTACTGAAAGCATGCCTGTGTATTTGTTGGTGTTCTTTAAAGAATATTATACTGCTCTGATAATGGAACTTTGTAGTTGAAAGGGGTTGCCCAGAGGTCATTTGCTCCCTAAAAACTTAGCAAGGGGCCGGGCACGGTGGCTCACATTTGCAATCCCAGCACTTTGGGAGACTGAGGCAGGCGGATCATGAGGTCTGGAGATCAAGATTATCCTGGCTAACATGGTGAAACCCCGTCTCTACTGAAAATACAAAAAAAATTAGCCAGGTGTGGTGGCGGGTTCCTGTACTCCCAGCTACTCGGGAGGCTGAGGCAGGAGAATGGCGTGAACCCAGGAGGCGGAGCTTGCAGTGAGCTGAGATCGTGCCACTGCACTCCAGCCTGGGCGACATAGGGAGACTCCATCTCAAAACAAACAAACAAAAAAATAAAAATAAAAAAAAACATAGCAAGGAAGGTGAGCAGACTACAATGGAACTAATACACAATATTGCAAATTGGAAAGGACGTTCGTATTCAAACCACATCCCTCTGCCCTGGTGAAAGTGAGATGGCTTCAAATGGCTTTGCAGCTACCTTCAGATGGAGGTGGTCTGCAGGCACAGGGTTTTAACCCTTTCCAGAACCTCTCTTCTCCCATCACCGTAAGCCATGTGCTTGTTTAGAAAGCAGGGCATTTGTATGACATTGAGTAGCTTGCAGAACCTGTTTTTTCCCATCCCAATTGATAGTGTTCCAGAATGTACATTATTTTAATGGCATACAATTGTTGCTGGAGCCATGGAGTTTTTACAGTGGGATGATCAATGTTGCTCCCATCTTAGTTAATTTGTGATATTGGATTGAATGCATTTATAATATTTTTTCTTCTTTTTTCTTTCTTTTTTTTTTTTTTTTTGAGACGGAGTCTCACTCTGTCACCCATGCTGGAGTGCAGTGGCGTGATCTCGGCTCACTGCAAGCTCCACCTCCTTGGTTCATGCCATTCTCCTGCCTCAGCCTCCTGAGTAGCTGGGACTACAGGCACCAGCCACCATGCCTGGCTAATTTTTTGTATTTTTAGTAGAGATGGGGTTTCACCCTGTTCACCGGGATGGTCTGCATCTCCTGACCTCGTGATCCACCCGTCTCAGCCTCCCAAAGTGCTGGGATTACAGGCGTGAGCCACCGCGCCCGGCCGATACATTTATAATATTAAAGATTCATAATATCTTGCAGGAGAACACAAATATCTAAGTGTACATTTGTGACCTTTGTAAAATCCACAAAAAAGCAACATTAAAATTTAATGTAAACCATCCCAAATGATGGGTTTTGCTTTTTCTGTTTTTTGTTTGTTTGTTTGTTTGTTTTTTGAGACAGAATCTCACTCTGTCTCACATGCTGGAGTGTAATGGCACGATCTCAACTCACTGTAACCTCCTCTTCCTGGGTTCCAGCAGTTCTCCCACCTCAGCCTCGCTAGTAGAGGGGATTACAGGTGCGTGCCACCACACCCAGCTAATTTTTTGTATTTTTAATAGAGATTGGATTTCACCATGTTTTTGGCCAGGCTGGTCTCAAACTCCTGACCTCAAGTCATCCGCCCGTCTCGGCCTCCCAAAGTGCTGGGATTACAGGTGTGAGCCACAGTGCTTGGCCCCCAAATGAAGGTTTTTAGAGCAATATCTGTGTCGTCACATTGGCCACGGATATTGGTTTTGATGACTGGTTCACCTGTTAGGGGTCCCTGCTGGGATGCAATCAGTGTGACATTCTAATTGGCATTATAGATGGAACTGTCTACAATGGTTACACTATGATGTTCAACAAATATGCCCAAAGGCAGTAAAGATTCAACTACTCACCAAGGACTGAGGCCGCATTTACTCAGTGTTGCGGGTGGGAATGCACAGTAAATGGGAATAGCATCCCCCTTTCAAAGAGCCGCCCATTCAGGAGAGGTGACAGACACACATAGGAGGCTGAGGAATGCCATCCTGTAAGCTCCAGGAAGAGGAGGAGCTGTGCAGAAACAGGCAGAAAGACGCTCGGGTTAGTCAGGCGGCTGAGTCCCAGTGACTGTAGCTACAGATGTCATTGATGATGATGATGATGGTGGTGATGATGACATGAAGGCAGGCCTGTGGGGTGCAGGAGCTTGGCTGGCAGGACTTGTTTCCCTGGCTTGGCGGGTTGCTCGGCAGGAAGAGAAGGTGAGCGCTGAGTGGAGATGCAACAGATAACGGGGTTCTACCAGGCAGAGCCCGAGAAAAGCCCCAGCAGGTGGGTGTCTCAGTTCCTTCTCTTTCATTTCTGTCCCAGGACAGTTCCTCTCCCCTTCCCATGCCTTCCCTTCTTTAGTCGGTGTGGAGCCCCCATTCATGAATAAAGGTACCAAGTGTCTCTTCCATGCCACACGCTGTGTGTTTCATAGGTATACAAAAAATTTCATTTCGTCCTCAGATGTGCTGGGCAGGCTCTCTTGAAATTTCAGCAAACCAGCCAAAAATTAAAATATCATTTGTTTAACTTCCTTCCTCCAGCACCCATGTGCCCACACGCCTCTGCCCTGCTTCCATGAAATTGTGTGCCACTCCAAGAAATGACCATATCCTAAAATCAACTTTAATATAGACCAAAAACTCATTGAAACATCAAGATGATTATAATAATGAGCAATCTCATATAGGGTTTTTCCAAACAAATTTGTCCAAGTATAGATTTAAAGTATATGAATAACGTGTGTGTTCATCCTATGTCGAGTGAAATTTAGTCACCAGTTCCTCCTATTTTCATCTGACTCCTTTTCTAGGAACTACTATAGCATATAATTTAGGAGTTGAAAAGAAATAATAGTGCATGAAGAATACAGTTCCCAAAGTGAATAGATGGATCTGTCATTTTTCAGTATAGTGTATTTAGAAGAATAGATGGTTTGACTTTTAACCATTTTGGTATCTTATTGCTCTAAACACTGGCAGAGCAAAGTCAGAGTCTTCATTGGCAGAGGAGAGCATCTCACTTGAAAATTCTCTAAAAACAGTGTTTCTACTTACGTAGACCTAGTCGCTTCTGTGAAACTCCCTGCCGCTGGTGGTATCTGGTCAGAAGATGCCTCAGGGGGTGAGCCGGTAGAATTTCTCGCAGAATGAGGCTGTGCTCATCAGTTGAAGCAAAATCTCCACTTGCCGAGTGCCTCTGTTTTCTCTTGAGTTTGCGTTCAGAGCAATTTTTAAACGCACTGGAGGGAGCCAGGCAGAAAGTGAGGCCCAGCAGCAAGGGATGCGATGGAATGCAACTCCGAGCCGCCAGGGTGTTCTTTCCTTTTTACAATTTTAACTTCAACTTTTATAGACTTGCTACCCTTTAGGCTCCCATAACATATTCTTTTCCTTTTAGTAAAGAAGTTATTTCATTGTCTTAGGATGACTGGTTCCTTACACTCCACCGTGCGCTGCTGGAAGGTACGATATCTGCCAGCCCAGCTGGGTCACGTTCATGCGGGAGACACCGTCTGCCGGACGGGCGCCGCTCCTCCTCCCTGGTATTTACTCCAATCCCACTTCCAACCTGAGGACCTTTGTTCCAGGGACACCTCACTGGGATGCATTTTGCTCATTTGTTTTCTTGTATTTATTTATTTGTTTTATTTATTTTGGAGGTGGAGTCTTCACTCTGTCACCCAGGCTGGAGAGCAGTGGTGCAATCTTGGCTGACTGCAACCTCCACCTCCCAGGTTCAAGCAATTCTCCTGCCTCAGCCTCCCAAGTAGCTGGGATTACAGGTGCCTACCACCATACCCAGCTAATTTTTGTATTTTTAGTTGAGACAGGGTTTCACCATGTTGACCAGGCTGGTCTCAAACTCCTGACCTCAGATGATCTGCCCGTCTTGGCCTCCCAAAGTGTGCTCGGATCACAAGCATGAGCCACTGTGCCCGGCCTGTTTTCTTTTCTTTTCTTTTCTTTTTTTTTTTTTTTTTTTTTTGGAGACGGAGTCTCACTCTGTCGCCCAGGCTGGAGTGCAGTGGTGCCATCACGGCTCACTGCAAGCTCCACCTCCCAGGTTCACACCATTCTCCTGCCTCAGCCTCCCGAGTAGCTGGGACTACAGACACCAGCCACCATGCCTGGCTAATTTTTTGTATTTTTAGTAGACACGGCGTTTCACCGTGTTAGCCAGGATGGTCTCGATTTGACCTCATGATCCGCCTGCCTCGGCCTCCCAAAGTGCTGGGATTATAGGCATGAGCCACTGCGCCCAGCCTCTGTGCCTTTATTTCAATACATATTTACTTTGGTTAAGGCAGGCCACTAGAAAACGTCCTGAAACCTAAAAGCCAGAATAAAGCCTATTTGGAAACCTGCTGACTCAATACACCATTCTCTTGCCACCAATTCCACAGCATTTCCCTGTCCCCCTGATTGGCCTGACAGGTGTGATCTCTGTTCGGCCTCCTGGGTCCTATCCCACACGATGTCTGAGCTCTGAGTGCCTGGGAGGTCGTCCACACCCAGCCTTTTTTTCTCCTCTTTCCCCTGTGTTTTCTTTGCCATTAGCACTTCTAAAGACGGGGTAGGGAGGGAAATTAAAGTGAGGTTGGGGAATATCTGTGGATTCACTATTTCCAGACCCTAATTAACAGGTCATTTAGGACTTTTTCTCCACTATAAGCTTACCAGGCTCCAGGACCCTGATGCCGGCTTCCTGTCACGTGAGCCAATCCCTTAAAACAAATCTGCCTCTCTCCATATATTTTCATTCCATAGGTACTGTTTCCCTGGAGAACCCTGGCTAGTACGAGGTAGAATTGGACAGTATTTGTCTTTTCTGACTAGCTTTGTTCACAGAACAGAATATTTTCAAGATTCATCCAAGGTGTAGCCGGTATCAATGTGTCATTACGTGGGTATCACATATTGTTTATAGATTCTTCAGGGTGGACGTTTGGGTTCCTTCCACCTTTCAGTTATTATGAATTGTCTCTTCTTTATCTAAGTCATTCTGGTGGTGGAAGGCATACATAGATCACCCAGTCCAGGCTGCAGTTGTGTTTGTTCTACAGTTTTTACAAACAAACCTCAACAAATGACCAATACTTTAAATGGAAGATTTTACATCTAAATCCCACATCTGGCTCCTCTCAGAGATGAGGCAGTGCCTGGCCAGGCCTGCCCTTCCTCGGGGCCACTCTGGGTCCCCGCTCTTGCCAGTGGTCCCTGGCTGCTTCTCATGTGGACCACACCCCTGAACCAGGAGGATTTGTATTTACCAAATTCAGCTGCCTCCTGCCCCTGGGGACTCAGCCTGGAGTGGAGGTGGGTAGGGGTGCTCACCAGGCAGTCATCTCGTCTCAGAGGTTGGAGGTCATACTCATCATTAAATATCTTTAATGTTATTTGGCTTAGAGCTTAATGTAATATTTTCTTCCTTTCCTCTTCCTTTTTTATTACAAAATACTACTTTTCTAAAATCCCCATCATGGTTTAAAAATTCATATATCATCTAAGGACCACAGTTGGGATTCTAAAATGCAGACGAAACCCATGATTCTCCACGGACTTTTGAAATTCCACCACTCGGCGTTGCCTCCTTCCTGTTGCTCCAGCTCTTGGCATCCCTATCCGGCCAAACAGCTGTCCCCTAAAAGTCTGAATGTACAGGGCGGGGAGAGTGCCATGCGTTGGCTGCCCGAGTTGACGCCTTGGGTGCAATTGTGCAACTGTGTGAGCTGGTGTGGAGCCCCTCGGCAAATACCTGCTGCTGAGGACTGGGTGTGTGCATGAGTGTGTGTGCACAGGTGTGTGTGCACGGGTGTGTGCATGAGTGTGTGCACAGGTGTGTGCGTGTGTGTGCACGGGTGTGTGCGTGTGTGCATGGGTGTGTGCACGGGTGTGTGCATGTGTGTGCACGGGTGTGTGCATGAGTGTGTGTGCACAGGTGTGTGCGTGAGTGTGTATGAGTGTGTGCGCACACATCTTTCCATGAGAAACTTTCCCCAAAGCGTAGAGCCCTGTTTCGGACCAGGGAAGGGGAGGGCTGAGTGGTGTGTATTGCTTTCTTGGGGGTCCTCTGGCTGCCTGGATGGCTCTCCACAAAAGAACTGGGTTTATGAGAGGCAGGAGAGGGAGATACACTGGTTTCCCTTTATTACTTGAAGAAAAAGGAAAACTCCTCACTGGAAGAATGACAGCTGTTGATACTAACAAGTGTTTTTGATACAATCTATCCTCCTAGCCCAATAGAATGAAGGTGAGCATTTTGCTAGGAAATGCCTTTTGGAGAAAAAAGTTATCACACACATGTTTGGATTACTTTATAAAAACATTCATTTATGTACTTGCTTGTTTTTAAATTGTGGTACGATATAAAACCATTCCACCACAATTTCCCTTCTCTCAGCCCCTCTCATCTACCCTCATCTACTTACTGTGGCTATGAATGTGTCTATTCTAGATGTTTCATCTGTGTGTGATGGCTAATGTTAAGTGTCAACTTGGTTGGGCCACAGTGTCCAGATATTTGGTAAACATTATTATTGTGGACGTTTCCGTGAAGGTATTTTTTGGATGAGATTAACATTTCAATTAGTAGACTTGGAGTAAAGCAAATTCATCTCCACAGTGCAGATGAGCCTCATCCAATCAGTTCACAGTTTGAGAGAAAAAGCTGGTCTCCCTGGAGGGACCTCTGCAGCTCTTCCCAGGGTCCCCAGCCTGTCCACCTGCCCCAGTCAATCATGGCCTTGCCTTCCTCCACAGTCATGTGAGCCCATTCCTTAAACAAATCTCCCGGCCAGGCCCAGTGTCTCATGCCTGTAGTCCCAGCACTTTGGGAGGCCGAGGCGGGCAGATCACGAGGTCAGGAGATCGAGACCATCTTGGCTAACACAGTGGAACCCCGTCTCTACTAAAAACACAAAAAACTTAGCCAGGCGTGGTGGTGGGCGCCTGTGGTCCCAGCTACTTGGGAGGCTGAGGCAGGAGAAGGGCGTGAACCCGGGAGGCGGAGCTTGCAGTGAGCCAAGGTTGCACCACTGCACTCCAACCTGGGTGACAGAGACTCTGTCTCAAATAAATAAATAATAAAAAAACAAATATCCCTGTCTCTCTATATTTTCATTCCGTGGGTTCTGTGTCCCTGGAGAACCCTAGCTAGTACAAGATGGCATTGGACAGTATTTGTCTTTTGTGATGAGCTTCGTTCACAGAACAGAGTATTTTCAAGATTCATCCAAGGTGTAGCCTGTATCAATATGTCATTACATGGGTGTCACATGTTGTTTATAGGTTCGTCAGGGAGGACATTTGTGTTCCTTCCACGTTTCGGTTCTTACGAATCTAGTGCTACTTCCAACATTAGTGCACAGGTTCCTGTCTCAGTCCCTGTTGTCAATTTGTTGGTTGAGGTGCTTCCTAAAGAGACCTGGTTCTTCTGAGTCATCCCCGCAGCCCCTTGCCCTAGTTTCCATGTCAGGTTCCAGTCAGGTAAACAATGGGGCTCTGGCTCAGATGCTCACTTGACGGTCACCCTGGCCAGCACGTTGGCTTTAATTACATGGATTGATTTGTGAATTGTCATCTCACCATTTTAGCAATTGTAAATATCGGCAGTGCTGTGTTTCCCTTTACCACTCTCTTTTGTGGGAAATCAGCTGATCAATGTGTTCTCAAGGTCTGGTTTTTGCCAAAGTATCACATTTTTTCTGATAGAAATTTACCGTCCCCTTGGCAAGAATCCATGTTATTGGAACATTTCCAGGAAGCCGTTTGGTGGCACCCGAGACCTGGCTCCGTGGCCACTGGACAGATCTCCTGAAGCAGAAGTTTCGGTGACTCCTGGAACATCACCTCCTCTATGGGGAGCCAAGAACTCCCAGGAAGGGGCGGGCCTTGGAGAGCACAAGCCACCAGCTCTGTCGGCTCTGGGGTGACACGAAGAGAAAGAAGAAGGCGGCAGCTCTCATCTCAGTGTGTGTTCATCCCATTCATCACTAGGAGCCTCCATTTCAGTGCGTTCGGTGATCAGGAGATGATGTTTGTATCTTTCCTAATGTGCTGATATTCACGGGCTGCACATCTGGCAGAAGGGGAGAGAGCAAGACGTCTGGGACGCTGTTATCTTGGCTGGAGTCCAGACCCCCTTCCGACGTCTTGAGCAGATGACTTAACTTCTTCAGCCTCAGTTTCCTCTTTGTGACATTGGAGCGATGCTGTTACCCACTTCTTAAGGACGTTATAAAATACCAGCACGTAAGAGCTGCTTTAAACTACGAAGAACTTTGTAAATGGTGGTAAGATTTTATTTAATAGGAAGAGAATATGAGGAGGAAAAACTTTATTCATTTTTAAGATATAAAATGTGTGGAAAATTACAGTGAATAGATTTTATAACACATCCTCTTTCTCTGTGTGCATTGCAGATTTTCACATAATTTTTAAAACATCACCGTATGTCTGGAAATCTTGCCTTAAAGTAGGTCTTTTTTAAAAGATACTATTAGGTTGAGCCACATAAAATTACCACTCATTCAGTCAAAAATGGTCAAATATAAGCAATTTCGTGTGGTTTGTCTGGATATTTTTCTCAAAAAAAGTTTTAGTTGGAGATTGTATTCCTTAAAAAAATTGACATCAAATAAATGATATGTTCATGATTAAAACAGTATGCCATAAAAGCAAAGCTGCAATAATTATTGATGCCTACACTAATTTTAAATAGTCAAATTATGCTCCATGTCATTGCATTTCAGAGCTGAGAAGCACCTAAGAGATCATTAATCTAACATTATTTTTAAGATATGGAAATTGAGTCTCAAAGAGGTTAATCACACATCCAGGACCAGAACTCATATTTCCTGATTTCCAATTCAGTACTTTCCCCCCATTCTATACGGCCACGCTATACAACATGCATATGGAACAGCCTGATTGTACAAGAGCCCTAGTGTTTTGTCACATTTGCATATAAAAAGATTCTAAGAATTCACAGTTCTATTATAGCGTAAATAAGACCTAAATGAAAATATTAGCTGTTGAAATATTAAACATGTACTTAATGCTTTTGCTCACCTCTTTACACTTCAGGGCAAATATATATGACAGTAGATTTGGTCCAGCTGTTTCATGGATGGTCTTCAAGTACCTACCCGGGACTCTGCCTCCCAAGTCCCTGAAGCAACTTGGCCCCATCCACCCCACCACCAAAAATGTGAGGAAAAAAAGATGTGGTCAGGTGCGGTGGCTCACGCCTGTAATGCCAGGGTGGCTGGATCACGAGGTCAGGGGTTTGAGACCAGCCTGGCCAACATGGTGAAATCCTGTCTCTACTAAAAATACAAAAATTAGCGGGTATGGTGGCATAAGCCTGTAGTCTCAGTTACTCGGGAGTTTGAGGCAGGAGAATCACTTGAACCTGGGAGGCAGAGGTTGCAGTGAGCCTAGACTGTGCCATTGCACTCCAGCCTGGGCAACAGAGCAAGACTCTGTCTCAAAAAAAAAAAAAAAAAAAAAGATGTATCCTGGTCTTTTGCATAATGTGCACTTTCCATCTAGGGCTGATCACGGTCACGTTCCTGCAGGCAAGGAGGCGCCAGAAAGACATGTGTAGGAGAGACAGTGAGCGTGTGCCACTCAGAGCTTAGAAAGTGCTGGTCGTTGAATTGAAATCTGAACATGCTGATCTCATTCTTATGTTTGTAGGGGAAATCCCAAATTGTCAGCAACCCATCACTCCCAGGCAAAATCCAAACTGCTGGGCTGTCCCCTTGGACTGATTTATGTGCTGGTTTTGGGGGACAGCTATCCTCTGCACAGTGGACACCAGGCTCTGTTAAGCTGACTTCTAACGTGCTTTGAGGTAGGTTACCTTTGTGAGTTCTCTGTCCTCCCAGAGTTGGAGAAACCCTCCAAGGCGAGTTAAACTGGGTGGGTGATTGGCCCCAAACCGGAGGACCAGAGGGTTAAATAACAGAAGTTATGCTGGAGTCAGGCTTGGAGGGTTTGGCTTCATGATGTGCAGAATTTTTTTTTTTGAGATGGAGTCTCGCTCTTGTCCCCCAGGCTGGAGTATAATGGCATGATCTTGGCTCACTGCAACCTCCATTTCCCAGGTTCGAGCAATTCCCCTGTCTCAGCCTCCTAGGTAGCTGGGATTACAGGCACCTGCCTCAGCACCTGGCTAATTTTTGTATTTTTAGTAGAGACAGAGTTTCATCATGTTGGCCAGGCTGGTCTCGAATTCCTGACCTCAGGTGATCCACCCTCCTGGGCGTCCCAAAGTACTGGGATTACAGGCGTGAGTTACTGTGCCCGGCCTATGTGCAGAATTTCAAGTGGCATCACGGCTGTGGTCATGACAGAGACACACAGACTGGGAAAATCAGTCCCTTCGTTACCTGCTACCTCCTCAAGGCCCCACAGCTCTGCTGATTTGTTAGAGCATTTGACCATGTTTCGAGTATATAGCTCTGTTTCATTTCTTTGGCTGGGAGGCTCCTTCGGGCAGGCAGAGTGCATTTTTTCTCTTTGGGTCCCCTGTTCCTATTACATAGGAGACATTCACTGAAACTTTGTGGAATGAGGGAACGGATGAATGAATGTGCATGTGCTCCGACTAGGACTTTGTTTGATGAATAGGCAGGGTGGACTTATGTAATATGATTTGAGTGGCATCGTCTGCCACCAATTTGTGGAATGACGTTATTAAACATTCATCTGGTTGGATAAAAGGCTTCTTCCTGGCTGGCATGGCTTTTGAAATGTAGCACCCTGCAGGGGTAGAGCAGGGCAAACCTCTGAAGTCGTTACCACCCATTAGCAGCTGAGTGTGGACTGGTTCATCAGCTCCTGGCGGCTCCCTGAGAGCAGACCTGGAGGGCCCTGTGGGTCTGGGCTGGTGCAGAAGAGGCAGGGGGGTTTCGGGGCTGGGTGGGCTAAGTGTCAGGGAAAGACCTTTGGAGAGAAGCAGCAAGGAGCTTAGAGGGGAAGGGGCTCCAACAAACTCCTCCTAGCTTTTCTGGGAAAGCTGTCCTGGGGCCTCTGATAGGTGAGCTGGGACCTAAGACGCCGGCCACCCCCAAGATCAGGGGGATTCCTTTATGTGTGTGTGTGTGTGCGCGCGCGTGTGTGTGTGTGTGTGTGTGTGTACTTTTGCTTTTCTACTTACTCTTCTTAAAGAAATTACCCATAAGCTGCCTAACAGTGCCCGGTCTACATAACACTCAATAAATGTTGAAAAACAGCAAAATGTGGAAAGCATGGTTTTGCAAACCAACCCTGACTCTCTCAAGAGTCAATAGGATGACGCCAGGTCAGTGGCTTCCTCTCTTGAGTTCTTTCTTCAGCATCAGTTGCTGATCAGACCATGGCGCTGATGGGGGCTCGTGCGCGCGCATGCATGTGCATGCAGGAAAGCGCGCGCGTGTGTGTGTGTGTGTGTGGGAGGTGTGCGTGCGGCACATGGTGGGGGTGTGCATGCATGTGTATCTGTGTGTGTGCACACGGGTGCATATGTGTGTAGGGGGAGTCACTGTGAGTTGGGCTATTTAAATATTTAAGGAAATGATCAGTATCAGGGCAGTGTTTTTGAATAGTTAAATGTGATTCAAGAAAACTGTTTTAAGAAAGAAATAAATGGTGCTATGACAACCCGAGAGTTAAAAAGAGACCTGCATCTGGAAATAAGGGGTAATGTGCCAGGTTTTGGCAAGTTGTGTCCCAGCCCCTCTGTTGGAAGACCTCAGTCACTGCAAACTGCTTTGGGGGCAGCTCAACCAAGGCACGTCCACAGTGCAACATGCCCCACACAAGTCCAACAGCCCAGCACTCCTTTCCAACACACAGGCCTGTTTGCCGCAGAAGGCACACAACTCACACATGCTCCGTTTCCATTTTGCAACCTCACATCCGTAGGTTTTTCTAACTTTGTTATGTCCAACAAATTGCATCTTTTGTGGCACATGATAAAAAGAACTAGGTTAAGCTGAAATCGTGTAGCCACTTCCCATGGCCTGGTGAGGAAATCAGAGTGTGTTTTGCTTTGTATTCCGTTCCCACCTCAAAGGCGGGATTAAAATAGCACTGCTTGTCACGTCTCATTATGGAAATCGGTGTGGCCCTCACAGGGGCGCAGTCAGTTGGGACTAGGAGCTGCTCTGAAGGTGTGACCTGCCTGCGGTCCAAGACCACAACCTGCCATTTCAGAGCAGGGAAGAACAACCAAATCTCCCACTAGCCTGAATCGTATTCACAAAAGCAAAAAAGGAGGCAGGGGGTCATAGGTTTCCCCACTCCTTAAACTGCTGGGGAAGAGAATGGATTTCACAAATGACTCGCTTTGTTTGCTTTCTATGATCACATTGCACGGGCAGAAAGAGGCATGTTTTCTTCTGTTTTAAAGTGTGCAAGAACCAGGGACACAGATCCCTGTTTCAAGAACATCTTCCAGATGGAGACGATTAGAATGCTCCCTCCTTACTTTCTTCATGCCCATCTCTTCTAATACGTTGGCTCTTCCTAGCCGGAAGTCAAGGAGCAAGCAGTAAGGAAGTGCACGCCTCTGCATTTGTTCTCTTAATTGTCACAAATAATTGGATTTTGGGAGAGAGACAGGAAAGGTCGAGGTGAGGCTACCTTATGTGAGGAGGCAGGAAGAGTTGTCCCAGGATGTTGCATTGCTCTGTTTTGTTTCTTTTTTTCTTTCTTTTTAGAGCTCTGAGGGTCAATCTGATTCTTCTGTATTTTTTTTTTTCCTTTTTTGGTGAGCTTTGTTTGGGGTTTTCCACGCTGTCATTATTACTAACAATGAACCAGGGGAAGGGGGTAGGGAGAAAAAGGTTTACTGGAAATAATTACGAGGCTGCTGCACAAACCAGGAGACAGGATGGTATAGAATTTTATTTTATTCTGTCTCCTCGCACTTGAGTCTCAAGTAGGCTTCCCATAACGATGCAATTAATCTTGACATATAAAGACTGACCAGAATTCTAAACCTTAGGAAAACACACCTCAGCAAAATTCCACATGATGTTAACATAAAAAGCATCGGACAAGAAGGGAATTTAAATTATTAAAAATAATTCTAATGTCGTTTCACCGGGGTCATCCATACCACTGCATTTCTTGAGCCTTCATTACCTAATGCTACTCCGAGAGAGAAGAGCCTCTGAAAGCGATGTCTGCTGCGGGGTTGTCTCTCCGTTTATTTCTTCCACTCCCCTGTCTTCAAGGCTCTTCCAAGAATGGACCTCACAGTCTCCTTCAGTCATTCACTCAAAGACATAACCATCCTCTGGGCTAGGAAATGCATCCTTGCAGCTGTCTAAGCAGCTCTCAAGCTGTTTGCTCTCCACTCTTCTGACCTCTCTTCAGAATGACATTTCTCAGAGAGCAAAGTCCCCCTCATTTGCCTGGGAAGTCTGCGATGCATTATCTAATACAGCTCATCCTCTAATAGATATGATAGAAATCGATTTAAACCTTTACAGCCCCTATTAATTATACACTTGAGATTTCAATAGCTGGTGAACGAAAACTTCACTAATATCCTGTAATCAGGCAGAGCGAGACAGCGTGGTAGAAACTGTAAATGTGTATCAAGCCAGGTACATGGAAGAAATCATCCAACATGTGTGCACAAAGGGTAAAACCGTGAGTGTGTGTGTGAGCGAGGCCAGCTGTGAAGCTCTGACCTGCCTCCGTACCACTCCGGCTGCAGCTTAACGTGGTAACCAAGAGAGCAAGGCCCGCGAGGTTTCTTAAGAGACCGGTAGAACCCCAGACTGGGAGTTTCCTAGACCATTAAAGGGCATCTTTTCTTTTCTTCTTCTTCTTTTTTTTTTTTTTTTTTTTTTTTTGAGATCGAGTTTTGCTCCTGTTGCCCAGGCTGGAGTGCAATGGCGCGATCTCGGCTCACCACAACCTCCGCCTCCCGGGTTCAAGCAATTCTCCTGCCTCAGCCTCCCGAGTAGCTGGGATTACAGGGCTGCACCACCAAGCCCGGCTAATTTTTTTTTTTTTTTTTTTTTTTTTTAGTAGAGACAGGGTTTTTCCATGTTGGTCAAGCTGGTCTCCAACTCCCGACCTCAGGTGATCCACCTGCCTCAGCCTTCCAAAGTGCTGGGATTGCAGGCCTGAGCCACAATGCCTGGCCAAGGGCACCTTTTCTTAAAGCTTCATGCAGTTCATCCTTAGATTTGAGAGAATCCTGTGTGCAGCATGTGCTGAGGCTTCCCAGAAAGATGCGTGGTCTGAAGTCACAAAACCTGTACCATCAGTGGTGTGCCCGGACGGTTCGTGTCTCCATTCTCCCTGTACAGAGGGTCGCGTTAGCGGGTCTTCTCCTCAGGCAGGGGCCGGGTCGGAACTCTTACAACTCAATAACAGAAAGACAACCAATTTAAACATTGTGGGCAAAGGATATACATAGACATTTCTTTTTTTTTTTTTTTTTTTGAGACGGAGTCTCGCTGTCGCCCAGGCTGGAGTGCAGTGGCCGGATCTCAGCTCACTGCAAGCTCCGCCTCCGGGTTCCCGCCATTCTCCTGCCTCAGCCTCCCGAGTAGCTGGGACTACAGGCGCCGCCGCCTCGCCCGTCTAGTTTTTTGTATTTGTAGTAGAGACGGGGTTTCACCGTGTTAGCCAGGATGGTCTCCATCTCCTGACCTCGTGATTCTCCGGCCTTGGCCTCCCAAAGTGCTGGGATAACAGGCGTGAGGCACCGCGCCTGGCCCTACATAGACATTTCTTTAAGACAGATGTATCAACAGCCAACAAGTACATGAAAAGAAGCTGACCATTATTAGTCACTAGAGAAATGCAAATAAAAACTGTAATGAATTCGCTCGACATGGGTTTTTGCGCCTGTAAATCTGGCTACTTGGGAGACTGAAGAGAGAGGATGACTTGAGCCCAGGAGTTTAAAGCTGCAGTAAGCTCTGATTGGGGTCACTGTACTCCAGCCTGGGCAGCAGTGAGACCCTGACTTAAAAACAAACCCAAAAGACCCCACCGTAATGCAATACTACTTTACACCTACCAGAATGGCTATGATGAAATAAATAGAAAATAATGAGTGTTGGCAAGGATGTGAAGATTTTGGGAGGGATAAAAATGGTGCAGCCAATGTGGAAAACACATCAGCAGTTTCTCAAAATGTTAAACATAGGGTTATTAGATGACCCAGCAATTGTATTCCTAGGTATATACTAAAGAGAATTTAAAAAAAAAAAAAGTAAAACATGTTCACACAAAGACTTATACACAAATATTCATAAAAGCATTGTTCATAATAGCCAAAGAGTGAAAAGAATCCAAACGTCCATCACCCAGTGAATGGGCAATGAACGTATAACGTGGTGTATCCACATGATGGAATGCTACTTGGCAATAAAGATGAATGGATTGCTGATACATGCTACAATGTGGACTAACCTTGAAGACACTGCACCAAGTGATAGAAGCCAGACACAAAGGACCCCCATTGTGCTCATCGTGGTGGGTTACACTTGTAATCCCAACACTTTGGGACACGGAGGAGGGCAAATTGCTTAAGTCCAGTAGTTTGAAACCAGCCTGGGTAATGTAATGACACCTCGTCCATACAAAAAGTTTCAAAATTAACCACACACGGTGGCACACAGCTGTAGTCCCAGCTACTCAGGAGCCTGGGAGCTTGATGTTGCAGTGAGCTGTGATTGCACCACTGCGCTCCAGCCTCGGTGACAGAGTGAGACCCTGTCTCTTAAACACACGCGCGCACACACACAAATAAAATATACTATTTGTATGAAATGTTCACAATAGACAAATCTGTTGACACAAAGAGTCATAAGTGGTTGTGCAAGGCTAGGGGTGGGGAGGAGAGGTTGGGGAGGGAAATGGGAAGTGACTGCTAAAGTTGCACAACTCGAAATACACGACAGCCGTTGATTGGTAGGCATTAAGTGAGCGAACTTTGTGGCATGTAAATTACATCTCCTAAGAGCTGTACTGTTTGGTAGCGCTCCCTTGTAAAGCTATCTATGGCTGAGATGTTTTGAAAAGGGGAGATCTTTAATGCTCATTTCAATTTTTTAAACACCTTTTGGTCTATTTATTTCCCATGTTTCTCCCTGTGTGAAATTTGGCATTTTTTCTTTATACGGCTTTTCGAAGTTATTAGCAGTTGTTCACAGTGGCGTTTTTAATACGTTGGGCCGGAAGACATTGCCCTATTTCTTTGTGCATCTTGAGCTCTGGGTCATCTCTCTTCCCGTCTTCCTCTGTCTGGCTAGAAATCTCACCCATTAATTTGTTTCAATAACCAGCCTTTGCTTTTTAAATCTCCTCTAGTGTTTTTGTTGTCTGTTTCATTGAATTACATCTTCATTTTCATTGTTTTCTCTTTTATTTAGTTTTGCTGTGTTGTTCCCTTTTCGGCTTCTTAAATTGAATAACTGGCTTATTTAAGTGTAATTTCATTTTCTCATAAATGTATTCGAGGCTAGCAATTCCATCCCTCCGAAGCACTGCTTTTATGATGTCTCACATTTTTTTGTTGTATAGTGGTTTCATTATCACCTAGTTTTAAACATTAACTTTCTTTTTAATCCAAGAGTTACTTAGTAGTATGTTTTGTTGTTTTGTTGTTTGCAAGCAAAGGGACTTTTTTTTTTTTTTTTTTTTTTTTTTTTGAGACGGAGTCTCGCGCTGTCACCCAGGCTGGAGTGCAGTGGCCGGATCTCAGCTCACTGCAAGCTCCGCCTCCCGGGTTCACGCCATTCTCCTGCCTCAGCCTCCCGAGTAGCTGGGACTACAGGCGTCCGCCACCTCGGCCGGCTAGTTTTTTGTATTTCTTAGTAGAGACGGGGTTTCACCGTGTTAACCAGGATGGTCTCGATCTCCTGACCTCGTGATCCGCCCGTCTCGGCCTCCCAAAGTGCTGGGATTACAAGCTTGAGCCACCGGGCCCGGCCTAAGCAAAGGGACTTTTAAACGACGATCACTGTTTTAGAAATTTCTTTTTGTTGCAGTATTGTTAGAGAGCCGCATCTGAATGATACTGATCCTTTGTGGCCTAACGCATGGCCTATTTCTGCAAATGTCTCGCATGTGTATTCACAAACACGTGCACTCTCTTAGGTATGGAGTTCTTCTTATCTCTGGTAGCTCAAGCATATGAATCATATTGTTTGGATCTTTGACATCCATGCTAAGCTTTTGTCTTCTTGCTCTGTCCGTTTTTGAAAAAGATGTACTAACATCTCCAACTACAATTATTGATTTAACTATTTCTCCCTGCCGTCCTGTCGCCCGTGGCTCAGTGTGCGTTGAGGCTGTCACTGAAGTTCATGAAGGACATCACTTCTAGCTCTCTGACTGCCTTCATCAGTATGTAATGTCATCCTTTGGCCTCATGGTATTTTTTAGCCTTATATTCTCCTTTGTCTGATATTAAGATTACTATACCAACTTTCTTTGGGTTCATAGTTGCTTAATATAAACTTTCATTTCTTTTACTTTTAACATTTTTTTTTCGTTTTGTCTTCCATGAGTTTCTTTAATATTCTTGTTTTTAACTCCATGTTGACAGTATCTGTCTTTCAGTTGGTGGATTTAACCTGTTTGTATTTATATTTACTCATATTTTAAAAGCTTACTTCTGGTAGCTTATTACATTTTTAATTTACTGAACTTCTCATTTCTTTTTGTTTTTGTTGCTGATTTTGATTGTATAGGTCAAGTTTTCTTCTGCTAGTTTAGAAGTTGTTTTTATTTATTTTATTTTTATTTTTTTATTTTATTTATTTATTTATTTTTTGAGACGGAGTCTCGCTCTGTCGCTCAGGCTGGAGTGCAGTGGCCGGATCTCGGCTCACTGCAAGCTCCGCCTCCCGGGTTCACGCCATTCTCCTGCCTCAGCCTCCCGAGTAGCTGGGACTACAGTTGCCCGCCACCTCACCTGGCTAGTTTTTTGTATTTTTTTAGTAGAGACGGGATTTCACCGTGTTAGCCAGGATGGTCTCGATCTCCTGATCTCGGGATCCGCCCGTCTCGGCCTCCCAAAGTGCTGGGATTACAGGCGTGAGCCACCGCGCCCAGCCAGAAGTTGTTTTTATACTTGTTATCCTTATCTTAAGATATAGTCTCATGTTTACTTATCCCTATTGACTTCTCGAACTTATTAATATCTGCATTTTTCTCCTAAGAGGAAAAGTACTTTGTCATATTGTCATCTGCCTAAATTTAATCTCTTGATACTGCCCAGAATTTAACTTCTGGATTCTTTTGAATAATGAATATTACCAAAGTATTTGGTTTTCACTAATTCTCTATCTCTTATAGCAATTTTCAGGGTTCTGTTTCTCTCTCCTTTTTTTTTTTTTTTTTTTTTTTTTTTTTTTGATACAGGGTCTTATTCTACTGCAGCCCAGGCTGGATTGCAGTGGCACACTCAAAGCTCAGTGTAGCCTCCACCTCCTAGGCTCGGTTGATCCTTCTGCCTCGGCTCCCAGGTAGCTGGGACTACAGGCACACACCACCACGCGCAACTAATTATTTTTTATTTTTTATAGAGACTGTGTTTCATCATGTTGCTCAGGCTGGTCTCAAACTCCTAGGCTCAACTGATCCACCCACCTCAACTTCCCAAAGTGCTGGGATTATGGCTGTGAGCCACCACACCTACTGTGCTTCTCTTATTTTTATTGCTTTCTCCCAAAATGTTTTCTCACAAAAAATGAGTCTTTGTATGGCAAACCATTTGAGAGCTATGTGAGAGAGTACATTTATTATACCTTCAAATTCGAATGACAGTTTGTCTAGAAAAAATATTCTAGGTTCAAATTTCTTTTCCTTCAATTATTTAAAAATATGGCTGTACTGTTTTGCACTCAGTGCGGCTGTTAGGAAATCGAATGGCGGTCTGGGTCTTGTTCCTGTGCAGGCGAGCTGCTCTTTACTTATGAAAGCTCTTGGAATATTTTCTTTGTATTTGATTATATTAAATTAACTACAACATGTCTAGGTGTGGGTTTTTCCTTACCCCCTGCCCTGTCTTTTTGATTCTATCAGTCTTTTTTTCCTTCAGAAATATATCTTCATTAGTTTAAAAAATTTTCTCCTGTTGGATTTTATTTGTCACTCTTTCTGGGATTCCTATTATCCCGATGTTGGCACTTCGTTTTTGTTTGTTTGTTTGTTTTTGTCTGTTTGTTTTGTTTTTGGGGATGGAGTCTCACTCCATTGCTCAGGCTGGAGTGCAGTGGCACAGTCTTAGTTCACTGCAGCCTCTACCTCCTGGGTTCAAGTGATTCTCCTGCCTCAGCCTCCTGAGTAGCTGGGATTACAGGCGTGAGTCACTGTACCCTGCCGGATGTTGGCATTTCTATCCTCATTTCCCTTAGCCTTTCTTTTCTCTTTTCTATCTCTATCCTTTCCTTTTGCCTTATAGGAGAATTCCTCAATCTGATCTTTGGACTTTTCCATTCACGCTTCAGCTGTTTTCACTTCACTTTCAGCCTACTCATGGCTTCATGTTGTTATCGTTTGTGGTTTTTGAAAATGTAGTTCTCAATTACAACAATATTTTTAAATGTATCAAAATAATAAATGCGGAATGTAGTTTCCCAGTACATGAAAGTTTGTCATATTAAAAGTTTTGAGCCAGGTGCGGTGGCCCATGCCTGTAATCCCAGCACTTTGGGAGGCCGAGGCGAGTGGATCACTTGAGGTCAGGAGTTCAAGACCAGCCTGACCAATATGGTGAAACCCTGTCTCTACTAAAAATACAAAATTAGCTGGGCGTGGTGGTGGGCGCCTGTAATCCCAGCTACTTGGAAGGCTGAGGCAGGAGAATTGCTTGAACCTGGGAGGCGGAGGTTGCAGTGAGCCAAGATCACCTCACTGCACTCTAGCCTGGGCTACAGAGTGAGATTTTGTCAAATAAATAAATAAATAAATAAATAAGTTTTGAAGTCAGAAATTGACAAGCGAGACACCTTGACATCCGGTGTTGCACTGGCTTTGGAATTGGTC